>NW_025110082.1:0-70590 GCF_011392965.1 Frieseomelitta varia
TTTTTTTTTTTTTTTTTTTTTTTTTTTGAAACAAAACGACATATATATTAAAGAAGAAAGAACAATTGGAGTGACAGTAGTGCGCGGGTGCATGTAATATAGTCTAGAACTTCAAAGAACAAGAAGTGAAAGATAATAAAAAAGTTGTCATATAAAAACAGATACAATGGATGAGACCGATACATAATGAAGATAAAGATTAATTAATAATTATGATACAAAGTAAATAATTATTATATATAATTCATTGAAATGGTTTAAAGTTTAAATAAAGCAAAAAAAAAAAAAACAAACAAACTCGAGAACATTATCGTATTTCTTATGTCTTACGAAATGTCACTACAGCTTGTCAGTCGCCCAATAAATTTGAAGTTACGTATAATTTATTTTTACGCTTTACATTAAAAAATTGTAAGAGCTATAATATTCGATTTAATGAAGCGATATTCGCAGAACAGCCGATTTGCTATTTGTGAGTTAGGCAAATTACAGATCACAAGTGTGGATAAGTAGGTCAATTTTAAGTAAATTATATTTGAAGTATATGCAAAAAAAAAAAAAAAACTATTGATAACCAAGTCTGACGCAAAGGCGAGGAGGTTCTTCCTATTATAGTAACAAATATAACAGAATTACTAATTTATATCTTGTGAATTTACAATGTATTCAACTGTATGGAGAAAAATACACATTCATAATTAAAAATGGGTGAAAGTAAAGAGTGAACATAACATTACGAACTATGGTTTCGTAATTCAAAATATGTTGAAATTAGAAAACGGAAGGATACAAATGGTGTGCATATTAAGGCGCTACTATTTTTTAACACTAGTTATTTATGAACATTGAGAGAGCAGATTATATGCGTGATGGAATGTCTGCACAATTCAGGACGGTGTAGCAAATTGTATAAAATTATTATACTAATTTAAAATACAGTGTGGAGAAGTTTCTTAAATAAAGAGAAACATTAGACAGAAAACGATATAGCTATAGTTTTTTGTCTAATGTTTCTCATATTAAATATATTCTCTTTATTTAAGAAATTGTAATTTCTAATTAATATTGAAATATTGAAATTTGTTGTTACTTCAATTTTATAAAGTCTGCGTTGTTGAAGGGATAAAAGGTTACCATATATTCTATCCGACTGACTTAAATCATATTTATGTATAAACACATGTTTATACATGTATACGTACATATAAACAAACAATGTAAAAAAATCTAATACTTGCTTACAATAGAAAATTTATAGTACGTTCGTAAATTATTATGATAAAGGCCCTTCATCATCGCGACTTCTTATTTCATTGTATGTTTACTTTTTTTTTTATCGAATCTTGTATTGATATTATCCATTTACTCCAAATTTATATTTTGTTTGGTAATCTAGAATTTATTACAACATGTTGAAAAAATTCTTGTATATTTTTTTTTATCAGTTATATAATAGCAGGTTTTAAAGTATAAAATACAGAATATTTTTTTGAACATACAGAAACGAAGTGAAACTAGAAAAGAAATGAGAAGAATGAAAATATAAAGGAGAAATCACATCCATGGCTATTGCTTTTTTCACACTGTAAAAATGAAATATACGCGAAATACAAGAGAATGAAAGATTTTATGAATGAGCTGAGTATTAATGATTTGTAATATTTGTCTCCTTGAAAGATTCCATTCTACTTCAGTAGAATGTATCATTCGACGGGATGAAACATGAAATACACTCGAGATATAGTAAATATATAAAATTACAATAATTTATATATTAAAAAAAACGTTGTTGGAAACATGTCGAGAAGTGAATTACAACAAAAACAAAAAAATTATCGCTGTAAATATTTAATAAGTAAATATTGTAAGTGAGATTTGGTCAGGCTGAAGAAAGAAGGCAGCATTGTTATTATGCTGTTTGGAATGTTGCACGTGCATGCGACGCATTGTGCTGATGGTTCACGTATGAATACGCAAATATATTTACTATTTTGCATATATTTGCGTGTACTTACGTTTAATATACATATACAAAATATAAATTCACAAATTCCAAAACACAATACACAAATACACACATACACTTCTATGATAAATCATATCTATACGAGAAAAAAAAAAAAATAAAAAAGAACTCCATGTCAAACTGTTGTTGATTATTTTCTTGAATATATGCCTGTCTAGATGCATCGATCATAACGCCGAAGAAATTCATTAACTAAATCAGTAATCTATATATTTTTTTGTAACACTATTCGTATAATATTGTTTCTATAATTCTGATCGAAATACGTGTAATATTGAACTAGTGTATTACACGCGATTTGATAAATCTTACTGAAGTTCCAACGTTAACATCTGATGCACTTGAATTTTAAAAATTGTAGATATTGTATACTTGACAGGATGTAATAATTGACAGTATAACATTAAGATGCAATAATTATAACCGTACTGTAACGTATCACATAAATACGCATTAAAAAGAAAAACACTAAACGCGTAATATCCTATATTGTATATTTATTACAATGTAGTTATTTTATATGTATGTAATATAATTGAAATAATTTATAACAAAATAATAAGGCTTCTGATGTACATCCACCAAAATATTAGTTAACTTTCACTATTTTCCATTTCTTTTGACTTAAAAATGCTAAGAATAATATATAATATACGATATCTTCAAGGATTTCTATGTATGAAAATTATTTAACAAAGGATAAGTAGGATAACCACATTTTCTTTATGTTAATGTATAACATTTACATACATATATGTATATATAACAAACAATACCAATGAATATTTTACATTTTCAATTTATTTATGCGTTTATAATATTCCATACATGCAATAAAGTATCTCTTATCTTTAACACTTTCCTTCATTTTGTTACTCTTACTGTTTAAGAAAAGAATTTACTGCAAATCGGAAGATCTTCTAAAGTGTGCAGAGGTCGTGAACGGACCTTCGTCAGCAAATCCAGCGATCTCTTGTGGGATAATTGCATATTCTTCTACGCTAGTACATGGTCTACACATACACTCTAAAGGTGCCTTGGTAATTACCTATGAACAAATGATTACCAAATAAATTCAGTGAGTTTTATAAACTTAAATTTTATCAAGTAGAAATATTTCGTTTCATTTTCATATATAATAAAAAAATATATATATATATATACATAGATTTGATATATATATATATATATATATATATTGATCATAAATGATATAAATAAACGCAATTTTATATTTTGTAAATGATTTTTTAATCCAATCCAATTCAAATCACGCGCGATATTCATTTTCTGATGCGCTTCCCACTAGTCGGTTAAATGAAAACAACATGGCTGTGAGAAACTCGTGGTGTCAAAAGATTTGTTCCTGATTTTGTAGCGCGAGTGATTAATCGGCCGACGTTTCATTAATTTATAACATTTTTAACAAAATATCCAAAATTCTATAAT
Organism: Frieseomelitta varia; assembly: GCF_011392965.1. Taxonomy (NCBI): domain Eukaryota; kingdom Metazoa; phylum Arthropoda; class Insecta; order Hymenoptera; family Apidae; genus Frieseomelitta; species Frieseomelitta varia. The sequence goes on from NW_025110082.1 coordinate 3,476, forward strand.
TAAATCAGACGAATAACCTAACCTTTCGGAATTTTTTTTCGCCTGGTTTGGCCCTCGGACAAAATAGGGATACGCTGGCCTCTCGTTCGCCGCTTTCTTGACAACACATGCAGCTCCTCTCCATTTGCCAAATTTTTGATCCGGATACCTGTAGAACAGGTACGAATGGATGGATGTTCATACATATTAACTTGACAACTTTCTATAAGATATATCATTGAAATAGCATTGTGCAAAATATTATGGTGTCCAGTAAATGTTAATGTAAAACTGATACCTGACGGTGTTTATAGGAATTGCAAATAACAGAAATAACAGAAAATGTTCAGAGTTTTTTTATATGTATGCTGCAACTATGAATGAAAGACACAGTGGTAACCTTATTATACAAATCAAAAATAATATTTAAATATGTCATAAATATATGAGAATATTTTTGAGTTTAAATGTTTACATAAACTTAAATTATTTGAACATTAACATTGACACTAAATAATATTGAATGATATTAATTATAAAAAATTTGATTTACAAAATTGTTTGATATTGATGTTTTTATATATTTTGAATCAATGGTCTAGGAGTTGGTTGAAGATATATGAAATTAGATAAATATTCCTTAAACAACTTGTTTTTAATGCCAACATAAAATACGGCCTTAAATTTATTTATATAAAAATAAAATGTAGTACATTATTCTATATAACTTATTTTTTTGTTTTACCTGCAGATAACTACTACAACGTCCTCTACATGCATAACTAGGAATTGGTTTTGGTACACATCCTGGATATTGCAAAAAGTGAATGACTGGAGTTGCTTGACATTCATCAACGCCTATAATAGCTTTTGTTGTTTCGCTTAGCAGACATATTAATACACTGGCACCTACTACACAGTAAGTAACAAAATTACATTGATATATGTACATTATATGTTTATGTTTTTGTTTTGTTTATTATTTTAAAGGTATTTTTATTTTTTTATATTAATTTTAGTTTTAATTTAAATATGTTTATTGCAATTCTTTATTTACCAATATGATAGAGCAACATAGTGTTAGCACGACACTTTTCCTCTTAGATCTACTACGTTACTGTGCTTGGAAATTACAAGTTCTATCCTTTTATACTCTGTAGGTGACCATGTTTTCTCCCTTCCCTTTTGATGCTTATGTTAATAGCACTAGGAAAGGAGTCAAATATATAGAAGTTCTATATTAGACAATAAAAATGTTTCTGAAAACATCATATATAGCAAGTATTTTCATCAAATATTTTTTTGTCCTTCATAAAAAATTATTTCCATAAAATATTAATATTGAATATTACAAAAGCTATTATTTATAAATCTAAAAGTAGGTTTCAACTTTGTATTATTTTTTTCTAAATTAAAATTTCTTTTATATTATATGTCTATTATATTATAAGTTATCACCATATATTTACAAATTTATGTATTGGTAATAATTGTATGCATGGAACATATACGTATATCAAAATATATTATAATTTTACCAACAAGAGATGCTTAAGTTATGAATAATTTTTATGAAAGACTATGAAAATTTTTGTTGCATAAATTCTATTTAATTTATATAAATTAATTTAAGTTAATTATTCATACAAGCAATATTGCAATAATAGGTTTTTAAGAGTAATTTGTTGTACATAGTACATAATAAAATTCATAATAAAAATAATATATAAAATATAACATTTTATTAATCTAAATAGAAAAATTATTTTGTATGTTTTATACCATATATATATATTTAGCTGTTCAAAATTCTAAAATGTAGCATTATTAATATTTTTAAAATGTTATTACTTACCTTTTAACAAATATCATTCACGATAAAATTAAAAAATTAATTATTTGTTGTATATTCATTATACAACAAATTAATTATTTATTTACTATTTTTAATATTTTAATTTGATTGTTATAATAATATATATTAATTTAATTTTTGTGGTATCTCATCACTTATTGATATTCTAATTCTATCTGTGTATATTAAATAACTTTTTTTATAATCTTAACTTCTTAACTCAGATTATATAATCTTAACTTTTTTTTATAGATAAAATTCTATTTTATAAATGTCTAAATTGATTAAATTTTATTATTTATTAATTACAAAAGAAATAATTATGTATAATATAAAAATGAATATATTTATTGTTTTTTAATATTTAATTTTTTTTAATTTTAAACTAAACATTTAGCTAATATAGCAGTATATTAGTATTTATTTTTTGATACAGTTTATAAATATGAAAAGGAAGGGGGAGTGAATATTTTTAAATACATTCTATTATTTTTATTTTAAATCATATAATTTTTATTACATTTAATTTCTATATATATAAATATATATATGTTTTATTAATATTTTTATAAAATATTTTCATATTTATCGAGATATATCGCCACATTTAATACATTTACATTCTGTTGGTTCTCTTATCTTGATTTCCATTACTCCATCTTCATTTATTAATTTTATACCATCTGCATCATAACAATGATGTAAAGTAATATGCCTTTCTTTTAAATAACTCTCACGACAGCAATAACATTCCTATTGGGGAAATAAAAAAGATCTTCAAAAGTGTTTGTTTTATTGTTTTTATGAAAACTTTATTTTTTTTTAAATAGTCTCACCTTTGAAAATCCTGTTGTACTTACAACACTTGGTTGTACTTGTGAACTACAAAACCCTTCACATTTTGTAACAGATATATCTCCACTACAAGTTCTTTTTAATCGACCTATTTCATCATATTGATCTGAAATAAACAAAAAATATTTTAGTTTTTATTTATTTACATATAAAGTTAATCAAATTAGAATAAGAAATAATACCTTTTGTAATATGTACTTCTGACTGTAATGTTTCACAACTTTCATCATCTGTTACTTGAGCAACTATATCATTGGTATATATAGATGCAATTAATACAAAGAAAATTGTAAATATAAACATTGTGCTAGAATTTTCTTTAATTGATATTTAATCTGTTTCAATATGGTAAAGGTATGGTCAAAGATTTTGTCTGAAATGAAAGAGCAGAAAATGAAACAGATGCTTTTATAGGTAACTTTCCCTCTAACATGTTATTACTTGGGGGTGCTGAACTCCTGCTAGGACATAATAGCATAACTGAATCGAGATAAGTTTCCCTTGCTTTTACATTGTACAGTGTAAGATTTTTTCTAGTATAAGAACTGTACTTTTTCAGTATTTTGCATTATAACTCTAATGGGTTTTTTATGTTTTTGTACACTGTGGGTGACCATATTAAAGAATTGAGATTCTGAGTTTTTTATGCTTTTTATAACATGATTAAAACATAGGTGGCAGTAAAAACATGATAATGAAATCTTGATTGTATCTTTTTTTTATTTATATACACTTCTAATTGAAATGAGATACAAATTAAAAATTCTGATTTAGTGATCATTCCTTGTACTTCCTGGACAATTATCTCTTAAATCATCTTCATCCAGAAAGGCTACTCCACACCAGATACAATAAAAATATTTTTCTCTTAAATACTTAGTTAAAATTTCAAGTTTTTCATCCACAGATAAAGAATCATCATCCTCCTCTGTATCACTATTATCTGTATCATCTTCATTATCTTGAGGCAACCAAAACCATATTTCCTTAGGTTTTTCTATTTCTTGTTGCATATCTAATTTCTGACAAATTTTTTGGCTTTTATACAAGTCTGTTTTTAATAATTGTTCTGTCCTTTTTTGTGCAATTCTATCTCGAAAATCTTTCATACTCTTATTATCTAATCTATCATTAAGTAAATTATCTTTTCTTTTTCTTTCTTTTTTTATAATTTCTTTCCCTAAACCTTGTCTGTCTAATTTTATTTCAAGACCAATTGGTTCAGTCCTTCCTGATTCTGTTTTACCTATTCCGTGACCAGGTTTATATCCCATTTTCATAATCATTTCATAACCTATCAAATACATAAATTTGTATAATCAAGCATTGCAGTAAAATAGAAATTTCATAAAAAATCAAAAGCAAACCTTTATTAGAACTTGTAATTGCAGAGGATAAACCTGCTTCTCTTTTTTCTTCCTCAATATGTTTTATGGAGTTTTTCTCATTTAGTTTGGCCTCAATCTCAGTTTTCTTTTTCATGAGTTCGAATTTTCTTTTATCTGCATGTCGATATATGAGGCTTGATGAAGCAGGTTTTTCAATTCCTTGTAAAAATTTATCTGACATATAATCTTCTGTATCTGACATCCTTTTTTATTCCTTTATTTTCTTTTTGTGTTTTATTGTAAATATAAATTATAATGTAAATCTTATGAAATTATAAAATACTGATTAACCACCTGAAAAAGAAAAAAAAATATGCACACATAGCTATTTGAGCATACACAAACGCGTATCAAACTTATTATACTCGTTTCACATTTCAATTATAAAAAGTAAATACAAAATTTTATATAATCAAGAAACGAATTACTAGAATATTTTTTATATAATTTGTACATTAAAATTTCCATAAACATTATTTTGAGACTGTGAAGTTTACCGTATAACCTTATTTAGGTTATATTCACAGTATTTCCGTATACGGTGAGCCATTCAACAAACATTGATCTTCGTATGTTTTTATATAAGAATACTCGAAGCACATATGCTTAAAGGTATCCATTAACTCCATTTAAAATATTGATTTCTGAAAATCTCTATAGCAGTTGTCTTAAAAAAAGTTTAGTTGTTTATGGCGTTTTATGAACAAAAGTTTCCTACACATTCGTGACTCTCGTAAATCGTATGTAAATAGTATTAAATTCATATTAGTTACAATTCAATAAATGAACATAATATACATTTTATATATAAAAGAAATAATTTGATTGCTCTAGAGACTATAACACTTAATAAATTATTATTATGGAATTATAATAGTTTAAAAATCTACTTTTGTCACGTGTATAAAGTACTTAGCTTCTAAAAGAAAACTATTAATATTTCTAAATATAAATTGTTGTTTTTCTTAAATAATGGTTCGTCGAGTATTAGATACACCTGTATTAGAAACGTAACAAATATCGTTTGTTAGTTCTTCATTTTGTATTCTTAATTAATCGAGATAATTTTAAGACAGCCTTTTTTTATAACGATATTATTATCTTTCTCTATAAATTATGCGAGTTCATTGATGCATACGCGATGCCCATTAACATTTACACGAAGCTGTTTTCTTTATGCTACGTAGTTTTTATTTTGCAAGAATATAAATATATATTTCTGAATACCATGAAAAAAACATCGAATCGGGATATTGTTTATTTTATTTCTTCCGTCTCGTGCTATGACAGTGATTAATACTTCGATGGTTACGGTATTAACTTTTCAAAATAAACTTAATAAATTCGATTTGCTAAGTGCAAACAAACGTTACCATTTTTTTTTTTTTTTTTTTTTTTAATAATTAACGTAACTACAGGTACATAGTTAGGAGAAGATTTCACGATCTCAATTTTATATCACTGATTTGAAATATATACACCAATATTGTTTTCAGCTCTGTCTGTCTATTTGTTTTTTTTTCTTCTTTTTTTTTATTGCAAGTTAAATGTCTCTCTCCCTTGTGAATGATTGTTGCGATGTAGCACGCCCAAGTATCTGCTTTAAATTTGCTACACCGTGTAGTCGTATAGATGACTATACTGCCGTCGGTCGATAAACAGCGAAACGCGGAATTGAATAGTACTGTGTGTTTGAAGGAACGTGGACCGCTTGTATCTCGATACAGTAATGCAGTAGTTCTCGAGAACAATATTTTTGGTCTTGATCTAGTTGATCACAACATTACTCAATTCATCATGTCCGAGAAACGTTGATTACGTATTGTGTGTTTCACACTTCTCCGATGAACTTTCCTGAATGCATCGTCGAAGACACCGAAGTGCAAGGGAACTAGTGCGAAGGACGAAAGTGTGAAAGCGTACGCTCACCGCTACTTACCCGAGGAAACATATAGTAGCTTTTAGCTCTCGATTCTCAACTCAGTCTAGATCGTATTGTTGTTAAGATCATATTTGTTCAACTATTAACCAACCAAAGAATATTCTGGACTCGACTAATTGACAAACATAGGCGTGCAACTGTAACACATGTACGAGGAACTTCACGATAAATAGAAAAAGGAACACCAAGCAAGATTGTTGGAATAGTAACGGAATTTTTTTCTTTTCCTTTTTTTTCCCTACCGCAGAACATGTGAATTTGTATGTTACTTGTTATTGTAACAGATTTCAAGTTTTCGAGGAAGGTCGAAGTACAATCCTCGTGTTCAAATTGTAGGATCGGGTGTGTACAGTAATTTTCGTGACAAACCGTGCACAGACAGCAAAGATATCCAATGACATTAAAACGTGTGACTTTCCGTTTCCACGAACTTCGTTATGTGTCGATAATTCGTGTTTCGTGCGTGTTTTAAATTTGTTGCTGGGGAAAAACTTGTCACTCCTTTGGATTTTACATCGGCTATGGTTGTAGCCAGTGGTGAATGGGTACAAAATGCCAGTTTTCCTGCCAATCAGAATTCCAACTTGAAAGTAAATTCGCTGCAAAACAACAAAATGACAGCCAAAGGAATTTTAATCTGTCGTGATAATTCTCATCCTTTTGAAGAACGTACATTTACTTTGGAGCAGCCTGTGAAGGTTGGTCGTTCTGTGGCAAGGGCCAGGGCCACGCCAAACAATGCCATTTTTGATTGTAAAGTACTATCCAGAAATCATGCGCTATTATGGTATTCGAGTGGGAAGTTTTTTTTACAGGACACACGTAGCAGTAATGGAACATTTGTTAACAATCAAAGACTCAGTGCAGCTGGTTTAGAATCAGCACCAAAAGAAGTCTGTTCTGGTGACATAGTGCAATTTGGAGTAGATGTGATAGAAAGTACAAAGAAAGTTAGGCACGGGTGTATAGTTGCAACATTGAAATTATACTTGCCAGATGGAAAGGAGGCTAAAGCTAGTCTTAGTACGTCAGTCGCATCTCCACTCAATAACGTTTCATTGGACGATGTGTACAAGTTGAATCAAGTTATGCAAGAGGCCTCGAGACGCGAGAAAGCACTTTATTCTAAGTTAGTGTATCTTCAACAACTTGTAGCAAATACTCGAAAGGCTGCCAATCAATCATGGAAAGCCCTGATTACAGAGGATCGTTTATTGTCCTGGGTGGAGAGTATGGAAAATCAGTTAGCTGTTTATTCTAAAAATTATACAGAAGACAAAATCAGAAATGAGCTGGTATCACTTCAGGAAGAGAAAATACATTACCAAAATGCAGCAAAGGAGGCATTGCAGAAAGTATTGCAAGAGAAATTAGAGGTGACTCAAAGATTAGTTCAATTAGAGGGACGTTTAAATGAAACAGAAGAGGAATGTCAAAGTCTTCACAATGTGGCGAAATATACTCAAACAGAATTTCAGGAGTTATGTAACAAATATACAGAAGCGCAAAAGAAGTTACAAGAAACTACAAATAAGCTAAAAGAGAGTGAGGAAAAAATACAAGACATAGTACAAAGCACAGAACAAGAGAAACAAGAATTTTTAAAGAGACTGGAAGATCAGTCTAGAACTGAAAAAATTCTACAGACAAGATTACGTGATTCTCGATTAGATTCTGTTAATATTTATAAACAGATCACTGCCCTCAGAAATTACATGCAAATTTTGCAGGACATGAATACAAAATTAGTAACAACTGGCATTATAGATTCAAAAGATGAAGAAAATCCCATTGAGGCCATCAACATTATCCTTAATAAATTAAATTCTATTCATGTTGACTATATAGACATTGATGTAGACACAAACTTTTATTTTTTGAAAGATGAACAAGATAATCAAATCAATTCGCAAGATATTGACTCAAATCAATTAAAAAATTCTGATGATTCTTTTTCAAAAGAACAATTAGATGATTCATTGGTTAATAATGATAATTCAACAGAATATATTTTACCACCACCTCGGAAAACTTTGGTTAATGGAAATGTAAATATAGATAATACAGACATGAACTCAGAATCTGATGCCAATTCAGATGCAACAGATGATACATGCAGTATTACTAGTGATGATGCAAGTGAAAAATCTGTTATAGAAGTTAAAAAAGAAGAATCTGTGTATAAATTAGCAGAAGAAATTTTTGTACCTTATAAAATGGAAGTTAGATTTATGTGTGAAGAAAATGACAAACAACTAGAAACCTCTTATTCACCTCAAACTGTACAGAAATTAAAGGAAAGTGAAGAAGCAGAAGTTACTATTGAGAGCACGATTAATGTCAAGATCACTTCAAATGAATCTGTTCCTACGGAAATTGATCAATTTGAAAAGAAAGATGAAACAGATAAAGATAACTGTGAATTAGATAAAGAGTGTGAAGAAGAACATTTAGAAGGAGATTATGTTAAAACTCTAAAACCATTATCCAAGAATGATAACATGCAGCAAAGTATACACACAAGAGAATATTTACTACAAATTTTAATAGGATCCTTAGATTCGTTAAAACTTGAGGACAATTTAGAATCACAGCAAATCGTCAGTAAGGAGTTAGAAAGTCTGAAGGATTGGTTAGTTTGTGAACCTAATGAGGAAATTGTTGAAAAACTAAAGCAACTATATTATCGTGCCAAGAACGAAACTCAAAGAATTCAAGAGCTCCATGAAGAATTAGTTATTTTAAAAGAAAAGTACAATGCGTTCGTCGAAGAAAAAGCAGAGCTCTCGAAAAAATATAAATCTGTTAAAGCACAATGTGGTGACTTGTTAAATACAACGTACACTGTACCAATACATTATGTGGCACCCATTGCAATTATGTTAATATGGATGTTGCTTGAAAAAATATTTTAATGTTTTCGTTTCTTGTATATAACTTTAACGTTGATTAATATTAAAATGTCCTTCCTCTTCGTCGATTTTTTTGTATCGTTTGCTAAGATCTTTCGAGAAGACAGAATATAACAAACTGGGTGGCGTGTAACTTCAACAAAAAAAAAAAAAGAAATTGAACATTTTTATACCAACAAAAATATTAAGAATTGTATATATTTTTTCGATATTGTTGTCGAAGCACCAATCTCAAAAAAAAAAGCTGTTCTGATAAATGACAAGTGTAATGCAAACGTATATATCATGTTACCATTTAAAAACAAGGAACCAAAATCAAATTAAGCAGAGTTGTAGCAATAAATGTGTACATACATAGAACAAAATTCTAGGATAGGGAAAAGAAATGTATTAGAAAAAATATAGACAATACCATGTAAAATGTTCAACATGCTGCCAATATGCTCGATATCATATCTTCTTGAATAAAATGGTATTAATCTCTATTTACAGATATTGCACTCGTTTATGTCATTATTTTTTGCGATCAATACAAGCACTGCACCCTATGATTCAAATGTATCATTACATAAATTATAAATAACGTTTATATGCAAAGAGCGATTTTTATAAATACCCGTATCGATATAATATCCTACGTCTTGATAAAAAAACTTCCCTTGATATTTCTCGTAGAATTAGTAATTTTAAATCTGTGCTAATTGAAATATTTTATATTTATTTGAATGATCTGATAATTGCTTGTGTTCAAAATGTAAAATCATTAATTAATTCGATTCCTTTGACATTTTATAATGTTAAGGATTTCTATGAGAAATATAATAATAATGATAATGATGATGATGATGATGATGATGATGATGATAATAATAATGATGATGATAATGATAATAATAAGAATGATAATGATAAGCTGAAACAAGTCGAATTATCGTGTCCTTTGATCAATAATCGCGTTACGTATGCTTTCATTATAAATTCATCGATTTAATGAAATTATTTAATATTAAGCAGTAATCGATTTTAAATTGCAGCTGTTTTTTTTTCTTTTTTTTTATATGAAACTATCTTCTGTATGTAGATAAAGAATAATTTGTTGATACATAACGTTTAAGGTCTTCAGTAACTCAAAGCTTCGATTAATATTTTTTCCGCAGTTCCATTTCCTTACATGTGCTTTTCTTTTTTTTATTTTTTATTATTTTCTCTCTTTTTTTTTTATATTGTTTTGTCGTTTATTTTTTGTTAGTAGAATGATAATAGGAGCATATCGATTCGAACGACCTAATAAATTTTAAGATGAGAATGATTCTTCAGTGCGAAATTTTTCCTATAATTCTTATTATTAAATCAGTGTGTTTAGCCAATTTTTCAGATACGATGGCCTAGATGTCTGTTTCTAACAAAGAAAAATAACCAAAAGAAAAAGAAAAGAAGAAGAACAATGTTGTAGTTATACTTTTCTATTTATTCTTTTTATACGAACGCGACTAAAATTAACTGATATTTTCTTAATTCACTGATAGTTTAGTTACAGTGCCATTGCCTGATCTATTTCTGCCCTGTTAAACCTGATAAATACCGATCAATATAAGCGAACAATACGAAGTATATTCAATTTCCCAAAAAAGGACATTGGCCTGGCTGCTTTATGGGATGTTACTTTCTTGGTAGATTGAAACTATATTTAAGATCGCGAAGGTTTATATAAATAATGAAGTAATATTGTACATAACATTGTTGACCTCTTACCATTTATGTAATAGTCATTATATAAAAAAAATAAAAATTAACTTAACTGAAGTCCTTTGCTATTTTTCACCAGCAACCTAGTGTCAATGGCGAATATGGAGGTTTATTAAATAATTATGCGATTTCTGAGAGGGTCAGATATCAGAAAATTAACAACAAAAGTTCTAAATACATATTTCATGTATTTTACTTTTAGTCTATTATTATAGTCCATTGTACTAATACCCACGGTAATTAACATCGTAACTTAATATTATAATTAATTGTAGCTTGTACGAAAGCATAATTATAGTTTGAACTTCGAACACGTGTTAGATCGTAGCGTAATTTAAATATCAAAATTGCGATAAAGTTCAGTAATTGCTTCTGCAGTATAACATCACTGAGTTTTCGGCATAACTATAACCGAACTAAAAATATCGTCGCCACGAGAGAGTTACGTAATCGCAATAAATATTTTAATCGTGTAATTTTTCGGTAGTATATAATTAAACAATTGAGCAAGATAACTGTCATTTCTCACGACATTTTTCCGACATATATATATATATATGTCGGTTAAATCATTTTCAAGCTGTAAAAGTAGCGTTATTTATATGCGTTAAATATGTCGCAGAATTTTCTATGATGAGAGAATATCTGTTTGATATTTTCAGAAATTTTCCATTATGATATTTTTATGCCGTTTGACGTAAATGCGAAAAAATGCAAACTGAGAGCACGTTTCAAAATAAAGCGAATACGAATTGCAGACGTGTCTGTTAGAAAATATCTGAAATGATTCAAATCGCGTATGCTTCAATTGCGTTTCTAAGCAAAATTTTTCTGACAAGTAATTCTGAAAGCGAAAATTCGATGTTTTCAGGAACTATTTCATTTTAACTATTTTCATCAATTTATTTTATGATTTTATATTGATTGATGTTGAATACGATATTAAGCCAATGTTCTATACTTTGATCATTTGACAAAAAAAGTCAACAATATACTTTATTATGTCGATACTTTAACTCCTCTGAATTTTATTATTTAGAACTTTATAAATTCTGCCTTTGTGGAAGTCTGACTGATTCATCTGTTACCACTTGTATTATAATAAATTGTTTTGTAATTGCAGCACACACGTATAACGTGTAAGCAATAACGATCGATTAGGAATTCGTTACGAGGTATGACCGCAATGTATTATCGATGAAGAAGCTGAAAAAGAAGTCGGATAACGCGAGAGGCGGGCAAGCGAGCAAGACAGTAGGCGCGGCGAATGCAAGCGGAGATGCATCACCCACTCGCGTGTGCAGAGATTTTCTACGAAACGTGTGTCATAGAGGCAAACGCTGCAAGTATTTGCATGAACGTTCCGAGGATGACCCTGTAGAAGAGTACACGTTTTGCCATGACTTTCAAAATGGAATGTGCAATTGGCCTGGTTGCAAATTCCTTCACTGCACAGAAAGCGAGGAGAAAAGATTCCGAGCAACGGGGGAATTACCTGCCCACATCTTGAACAGGCTCAAAAACAACAATGAAAAATCGGAATATCCAATGTGTAAAGATTTCATCAAGGGTAGCTGCCAAAGGACAAATTGTAAATTCAGACATTGGAAGAGCGAAGAACCGCAGCATAACTTAATTGCAACATCCCATCACAATGTGTCTAGGCCGCAACATAATTTTAACGGTACTAGCAATGGTGAGAATCGCAGATACGAGGAGGATAGAAAGTAAGTCTGTTAAACATTTTTTTTTTTTTTTATCTAAATGATTCAAGTTTCTTTAAGATATGTTTGTTCAACAACATATTTGTATATCTTTGTAGTTTTCATTGGCAAATGGAAGATCAACACAACTTAGTCACAAATAATGGTTACAATGCATCTTCACATCCACCTGATTATATAGGACCTCCTGAACCAAAGAGGCGAATAGTTTCTGGTGAAACTGTTGTTCATTTTGAAGCTTCGCCACTCGTGGGTCAGCATACTGCGCAACCGGTCACTCCAGGATATTATTATCCAGTAATACCACGTAATGAAGCTAGAGCAATTGTTTTAGAAGATGAAAATGCATTATTGAGAAAGAAGATAGAGGAATTAAAAAAGCAAGTCAGTTTAATTTAGTTTTACTATCATAATTGTACCTTTTTTACGTTGTACGGGTATATCTGACATATCTACGCGTTTTACTTCATTAGGTTAGCGATCTAACAGCAACTAATGAGTTTCTCTTGGATCAAAATGCTCAGTTGAGAATGTCAGGGAAACGAACTGCAAATGTAACGGCTGTTACAGTTCCAGCAGTTACTATCACAAATACTGTTCCACCATCGCAAGCTCCGACACCTCAACAAATGGTTAATGCAGCGGTAGCTGCTGGCACTTTACGTACAGTTACTGCAAGTGTCGCGACCGTTCCTGTAAGTATAGCCACAGTTGCACCTGTTTCCATTGCAGCAGTTTCAATGGCACCAGTATCAATCCCGCCACCCATTGTTACGATGGCCCAGCAAACGATTACAATGAGCGGTTCAGGTCCGCAGGCAACTAATCAACAACCACCTAATACGCAGCAACCTGCTAGCTTACCTCTCTCGATATCTGGTGCTACTGCACCGTTGGTTTCGTATCCTATTATGACTCAAGAACTTAGGCCCGTATTGCAGTAAGTAAATTATAGACACGAAAGGAACATCAAATAATACCTCAAGCATGTAAGCAAGTTAAGAATGCTTTCTTTTGCATTCAGTCTTTCAAGATAATATTGTATTTCTTGAAGTATAAGTGATGAATGCGGAAAAAAGAATTAGAGGAGATGTTCACAGATGATACAAAAATGTTCTTTAAAAGAAATATAATGTTGAAAATATCATTAAATATAATTAAAGAACGCGACATCCTAGATATTTATATAGGAGCTCATAGAAATTATCGTACAGGACAAACGTAACGATCATAACTGTTTTTTAGCAGTATGGCTTATTGTAATTCATTAAGTTAAGAGTTTTCGTTTCTTTCAATAATTCGTTCTGCAAAAAAAGGTGAATATTGATCACATTAATATGTTAATGTATACAACATAATAAATGTCCAAAGCGTGTATAGATTTAGATTAATAAGAATACTAATCTAAAACTATTGAATGATCAAGAATGATATTCTATTCTTTTTTTATTAATGTAATATCACGAAGATACAAATAATTTTGTAAGTAATTTTTTGTATTATTAAAAAGATAATCAGATACGATTAAAAAAAAATTGTAAATTAAAAAAAATATATGTAAGAAATGACTCATTTAGACTAATGTGTTAAGATAAGTACAAAACTAGGATCAAACATGTAAATGAATTGTATCGAAAGTTCAACGTTGAGGTTTACCACTGCTCTAAAAATGATGGTGAATCTTACGACTGTTCTGTACGCACTGCTGTAAATAGTATTTTGTTGCTTCCTCATTTTCTCGGAAAAAATTTTTATACTTCCATATTTTTAAAATATAAGTTAGCTATTCTTATAAACTAGTGATATTTTAATTAAGTACTTATTGTGGTCTTTTGTGTTTTTACAATTTTACTTAAGTAAGTGGCTTTAGGTTTAAGTGATGGAAAGTAAAGACCATGAATTTAATCCTGATCCATAAATGTAAGAATCAGGTACACAGATAATGTAATGTGCATCCCATAAACCAAATAAACGTGTATATGTTTTCAAGTCATGTTATCAGTCATGGGTTGATACATGTGTATATATTTTACGTAATTAGTATAAGAAATTGAGCAATAAGTACTCGTGTATTTTATATATGCATACAAATGTATAATCTTTTATGTATAACTTTATGTTAATAAGCACTTCATTAAAAAGATATATCTCTTTAAATTCTTTAGAAGTAGTACTCGTATTATATTTATTTGCATAATTGAAAATTTTATATGTTTAAATTATTAATATGGTAAAATTTTATTTTTTTCTTAATATTTTATTTTATTCTAAAAAAAATTATGAAAAAATATTTCATATAGTCTTTTATTTAATTACCATTCTAAATTTTTTTTTATTAACGAAGAACTTGATCTTCCGACTCTTAGTAATACTTTTGATTTTTGAAATTGTAAATATATAAATTGTTTAAATAATTGTTAATCATATTGTTTTGATATTCAAAGTTTTTTTTAATATAAATGCAGTTAGTTAATTAACACTTATAAAATAAAATAAAAGATTTTACATACTGCACATTAATTATTCTTATATTTTTTAAATTATTATTTTTTATAATTTATACGTTTTATGCATCAATAACCATAAAATTAAAATTTTTATAATAAAATTAAAATTTTATTATAAAATATTTATGATTTGCAAACTTTGTATCTTAATATTTTCAAGATTGCAAAACTATATCTATATATATATGTATAAGATCTCTTTATTTCTTCCTATAAATTCTAATAAATATGAAGTTCGTGAAATTCTTTGCCGAGATGGATACAAACAAATACAAATTAATCATGCCTCTATAATAATATTTCCTCTTGTAGTGAGATATTTTATAAATGTAGAAATTTGCCATATAAAAAGTAAAAGGTAATATAAAGAAAAACATTTAAGCTATTTCTGAACTATTGTTGTAAGTAAATTTTTGTATAATATATATGGAGACGCACAGACATGTTTTTCTTTGATGAAATTTTATGATAAATATGGTTCCAATTATGTTTCAATTATTTGACTATTCATTTATACAAGATACAGTAGAAATAATGACTAATAATACGGAAAGTGTTACGAAGTTCGTAAATTAGAATTTAAAGTCCTGAATATCAGTTGTGATTTTTCATTCTATTATATCTATATATCTGATGTTTTCGCGAGTAATAAAACAAATTATATAGATTAAAATAATTAATCACTTAAATTTATATTTAAGATCTTAAGACATATTTTCTTACATAATACATTTTAATTCGCGTCCTTTATAAATTTATGATTTATATATAAAATCACATTTCATCAAGAATATTTCGTTTTCATTATTTAAAACATAAATACGATTATGTACTGAATATGAAATCTCTTTTTGTACAATACTTGCATTAAATTTATTAATTTAAATTAATTTATCAGTATTTCTCTATTTTTAGATACATGAAACAGACAGTAATTGTATCTTGTATCGTATATGTATATATATATTCTATTGAAGAAAATACAATATATATTTGGCATTGTTTACAAAATCAAATAATGTAAGAAAATTTTAGTAAATAATACCATTACATTATACCATTACAATAATACCATTTTATATTCACAAAATATGTTTAAAGTATGTAATGGTTATACGTTTTGTTAGACTTGTCTATTTATACATACAGACTAATTTCTAAATTTGATAAATGCAGTACTATCACACCACCACAATTTGATATTTGTGTTTACAAAAATTTACAAATGAATAATTTTTATGTTATTGTTGGTAAGGGCCGTAAAGATCTACTTCGTAGCCAATATGCACCTGCTAGTAAAACAGTACAACAAAATCCAACCAAGAAACGTAATTTCCAATGATATTTCGAAGCCTTTAAAACATTAATGATTCTAATAGTCTGTTCTCTGGTATCACGTTGGCTACCAGAATTTTCAATAACAAAATTTGCCATCTCTGCTTTCCTTTCCAATGACATTTGTGCAGCAATTCTTATCTTTGCTTTAGCTTCTGTGAAGCCTGATCTTTCTATAAGTCGTTGCAATTGCAAATCTTCTTCGCTATAGTAGAATATACATTAGTTTTTTTCTTATTTAATTATTTAATAATTTTAAGCTATTTCTTAACTATATTCTTATAATTCTAAGTAAAGGAATTGTTCTTACCAAGTTACAACAATTATTTTATGCAAATAATTTATCATACGTCTTGTTTCAAAAAGCAGTGGCAAGTCCATAACTATAAACTGATGTCCTTGTAAAAAATACTTGAGTGTTTGCCAATATATTTCTCTACATATTTCTGGGTGTGTTATAGCATTTAATTTTTTTCTTTTTTCTACATCATTAAATACGACATCGCCAAGTTTCGTTCTATCAAGTTCATTAGTATCTAAAAACATTTCTGGACCAAATTCTTGTCTTATTTTATGCCATGCTGGTTTCCCAGGTTCCACAACTGTATAATATGCAATATGTAAATTTTCAAACAAATAAAAACGAATTACATTTTCTTTTTATATCTGCACACACAAAGCGTTATAAACAATGTGTATAAGTGAAAAAAAAAAAATTATTATCAATGTTAAAAAAACATTTATTAATTAAAAATATTAAATATTAGAAAAAAATTAAATAATAAAAATAGCAGTCATTTTATAACAAATTATATGATAATTATCGTTCAGTAAAAAGTATCGTTTCATTTCTAACCTTTTCGTGCAATTTGATCGGCATCAATGACAGGTATACCGAATTCAAGAAAAATAGCAGCAACACTACTTTTCCCAGTAGCTATTCCACCTGTCAAACCTACTAAAAACATTTTTTAATCAAATATTTATTTTTATTCTCTAACACTTGTCCTAACAGCTAAATGAATATTGTTACTATTAGCATTGCAAAATTTAGTCCTATTTAACATTAGTCATGTTATGACAGTTTTCACTGAAATCAAAATTATCCTTTTATCCATTTTTGATATGACATTATTGAAATTAAACACGTCAACCAATTAACAATAAGTAAAATAAATTAAAAATTTAATTGGTTATAGATTAATGATTTAAAAAGGATTAATAAAACTCTACAAGTTGAATTTGAATCGTCCCTTTTTTTTTGCTACTTGCATCGATCTTTTGTACGTTTAGACAATTATTTATTATTTTATAAATTCCATATTTGCATATGCAAAATGTTTGAAAATTTGTGAAACTTAACAACGATTTATTTGATAAATTATTAAAAATTTCAAATTTGTGGCTAATATTGATATATTATCATAATATAATATTATAATATTATTCTTTAATAATATATATCATAATATTATTATAATATATATCATAATATTATTCTTTAATAAGTTCTTTAATTCTATTTGGTTTTTATTTTATTATTCATACAAAATATAAATAAATGTATTTTTTATATTTAAAATTAAGACATATTTTAAGTACTAATATTGTACAATATATTATTCATAATCACATGTAATTCTTTGACATTTTTTTACTTCAAAACGTTACGTTACTTCTAAAACTCATGTATATTATGAATGATATAATTTTTAAAATAAAAAATATAAGACATAAATATAAGTTTTATGATGTACTAGACGGATATTAATAACATCTAACTTATTTTGATGATATATTTATGTTATTTAATTGGGTATTTTTAACAATTTCGAATATATAATATAAATGATATTCATAAAATATAATCTCAGTATAAAATAATATAAAAAGATAATAAATAACATGTACAATTTTCTGTAGCATTATTAATTTTAATGAATTTTTTTAATTGAATTTCAAGATGAATCTTTAATTTGTATATCTTTGGTACACATAATTATTGTCATAACCATTGGCTAAATGCAGGATAGATGCAATGTCACTTTCTGTGTCCTACGTTTTGAACTTCATCTGCCTATGTTTCGACATAGACGAGGTATATGAATTCATATACCTCGTCTGTGCTATTAGTCTTTTTATCTGACGTGTGACATATATTTATATGCCAAATATAGTGAAAAAAGATATTGTATTATCAGGTCTATCTATACTGTTTTTAGTCAATGCCATAACACCGCTGCGCCATCTTCAATTTTGAAAGGTGCGCGTTTCACACTGTTTCAAGGCAGTAAAAGGGATTTGATTTCACTGTTTTGTTTCATTTACTTTGATTTTGAAACGTTGACTCTTTATGAATGTATAATGTCGTCCAGTATCGGTAGTGTCATACCTTTTTTCATTATGGAAATATGAAATTTCTTTGTTGCTTGAACGAGAGAAAAAAGAACAGTTTTTATGGATTAATAAGATCGAGATTATAGAAAGAAATTCGAAATGTTTCGTCGATTTAACAAATCCATTCGAACGTATGAAAGAAAGAAATTAAAAGAGGTGAAAATTTTAATACCAAAAGTAATTGTACCATCTATTAATGAAATTAAGACCAGAAGCCCTATTTCATCAAATAAAAATTTAGACGAGACTGAAAAAGAAGTTGATGATTCTTTGTATAATGATCCCTTCGAGACTACATTTGATAGACTTCTTAAAAATGCAAGGTAAGCAATTTTATTATTGATGTAAGTACAGTGATTACAGTAATTAATGAAATTATTTTATCAATAGAATACCAGCACCTGTACCAAAGACACACAGTGATACAATATCACTTAGTTCAGATGGTGAATCTGAAACAAGTGATCACAAATCTTTATTATATGAAATATCCAGTTTTAGCAAGAAACCAAAATTTAATAAAAATACATCACACAGAAAGATAAACACGCATGTTATAAAGAAAAGACTAATTAAAAAAAAAGCATTGAAAAATAATGAAGAATTTAAAGTAAGTTTAACATTATAAATTATTATAAAATTCCCATTAAAATTATAATATAATCTATATATATATTATTGAACAGGTAGAAAAAAATGTGTCTCATAAAAAATATAACTTGCGTAAAACAAGAAATAACAATAAACTACCACTTACATACTTAGGTATTGAAAAGATTAAAAAAAATTATAATAAAAAGCATATACATTCTGCAGAAAGGAGCAAAAAAATTAGTAATGTACAAAGTGCAAAATTTTCTAACAACGTGGAAATAAAACCATGTTTTGTTCATTTAGATAAATCTATTACATCAGAATGGTATAATAACTTGCATTCTGTAGATAATAATGTCCTAAAAGAAACTGATCAATTGTTAGATCAATGTACAGTTACTGAGATCAATATTGATAATTTAAAATATAATAGAGCAGAAGTCAATAAATACATAGCATCACTTGATTTAAAAAATAAAAATGAAAATATATTTAGTAGTACACCTAATGGCAAACTTCTTAGATCATCTACTTGTATAATTTCCTTATCACCAATTCCAATTGAATATTTTGAAAAATTAAGAGATCCTATAATGTTTAGTAATACCTCAACTAATGAAAATAACGAAATTTTATTAGACTCTGAAGTAATAAATGATGATTTTTACAAAAGATCAAATACGACAGAAAAAGCTAAAGAAAAGCTTGAGTCATCTAATTATTTAATAAATACTTCTAATCAGTTAGAAAATGTAGATAATAAAGATACTGATTCATTAATTGAACTTAATTATAATAATAATGAAATTTATGATAAAAAAGAATTGTTAGCGAGAAGAAATGTAGTGCCTATTATTCTAACAAGTGGAATCGAACAAAATGATACGTCACATAAGTCAGTATTAATAAAAGAACATAAAATTTCAAATATGGAAAAACATTCCCTGAGATTTTCTAACAATGCAAGTTCATGTTCTTTATTTAGTGATAATGAAAGTATTCCGACTCCATTGTGCAATAATACTAAAGTAGATGATGTAGTAAAAATATCTAGTAGTAATTTAATAGTAAGTGAAAAAAGTACAATATTAAAAAATGAAAGACATTCTGACTTTGTCGAATTAAATAAAAAATCTTCAAATGTAAACACTGATAAAAAAGTAATATGCAACAAAACCCAAGAATTGTCTGCAATTTCAGTCTCAATTAATTTGATGAAGTCAGCTTCAGTATCTGATAATATAAATAATAAAAATAATGACAAAACAGGTGATATAAATAATGATTACAAAAATAGTGCATTAAATACAAAATACTCTTTTATAAATACTAGTAAAAAATATAGTGACTGTCATGTATCTTTGGAAAAATTGCAAGATCCTATTAGAGTTTCAAAAAGAAAAAAATATACTAAATGGGATCTTGATTTAATGACTATTGCAGAAGATTGTAATAATATTAAGAAGAAAAAAGAGAGACATTCGGAGAAGATAAAAAATGATAGACAAACAATATTACAACAAAAGAAATTATCAGTTTTAGAAAATATAATAGAGCAATCTACTAATAATGCAATAGAAAAACCTGTTTATTTAAAACCAGGAAAATCGTGGCTAAGATCTTTATCAATTTTGAATAATGTACAAACTGAATCTAACTTGGATAAATTATCTATTGGCAAAGGTAAAAAATGGAGACATAGTGTTCAGGATGTCCTAAATATGCAGAAACAAGGTAATTATGTAATAATTAAAAAATTTTCTATTTTTTAACAAAAATTTTTATAATTATATTTTATAATTTTATATTATATCGAATTTATTGCAAATCTTAATGGAAATTTAATATAATTCATATATGGACATGCAAACATTTGAATGTTGTGTTTTTATTTGACAGAACAAAATATTATTTTAAAATTCATTAACCTGAAATATTTTATGCTTTTTTATGCTATAATATATATGGTTTATTTCATATTTTTTTATATTCTTTATTTTTAAAAAGATATTTTCAAATAAATTTTCATTCTGAATATGTGCATTTTTATTTAAAAAAATGGACAAAATATATATTACTTTGTAAATATGTTGTAAATGGGTAGGCTTTGAAAGTATAATATAAATAAGAATTGTTTAAATATATATTAAATAAATAACATTAATTAAATTCTTCTCATGTACAGGAATTATACAAAGTTGTATAAAAAAGAATGATAATGATAAAAAATTACAAATAACTAATGAAGTAATTAATAAATCAGAATATGAATTGATTAATAATAGCAAAGATAGAACTTGTGATTCTACTATTTTTGGACATCTTTCAAGAAGGGTATCAGTTCGTGTTGTTCCACTCTATAAAACAGTAAAATCTATTGAAGATACATCATTTCTTAAAGTCTATGGGATTGTTCCTATTAAAGATCAAAGATGTACATTATTAAATAGTAAGTAATTCTAAGTATTTAATTTTTAATAAAATTTTTATTATTATATATATTTGTATATAGATCCGAAAAAATCTTCTGTATGTAACATTCAAAATGATGATGGCCAAATTATTGAAGAGCATGTAATTTCAACAGCCAGAGAAGTTATTTTACAGAAATGTTTACAAAAAGATTATATAGCATTTTCAACATATTTTTCTGATTCGTAAGTATATATTATAAATAAAAGTAATAAAGAATAATAATATCATAATTTATTCAGATACTTGGAACACTGTCGAAAAATTGGAGAAGGTGTATATGGTGAAGTCTTTCTTTATGAACACGAAGATGAGAAGTCTGTTATAAAAATTATTCCTATAGAAGGTAGTGATTATGTCAATGGAGAACCACAAAAGAAATTTCATGAAATATTATCAGAAATTGTAATTGCAATGTAATTATAATTAGAATTTATTATTTATAATAAATTAACATTTTATTAGAAATTAATTTTTTAATAAAAATAATTTTAGGGAATTATACAATTTAAGATTCAACACAAGGTACAATACTGATGGATTTGTGGAAGTGAAAAATATTAAATGTATAAAAGGAAAATACCCAGAGAGACTTATTGAATTGTGGAATATTTATGACGAAGAGAAACATTCTGATAATGATTGTCCATCAATGTTTAATGATGAACAATTATATATTGTTCTCGAACTTGGACATGGAGGTCAAGATCTAGAAGCATTTGTATTTAATACTGCAGAGGAAGCTTATATTTTGTTCATACAGGTTATTATTTTTTCAATTATTGATATCTTCTTTAATAAGAAGTTGAAGTATATTAATATTTCAAGTTTCATTATTATATATCAATTATTTGATTTTAAATACATTTTAAATACTTTTAAATACATATAATCAATTTCGTTTCAGTATATAATAATTGAATTGAAAAGTATAATTAATATTTAATATTTTTTAATAGGCTGCATTAGCGTTAGCGGTTGCAGAGAAAGCTATTGAATTTGAACACAGAGACTTGCATTGGGGAAATATGTTAATATCTCCGACAAATGAGAATTGTATACATTACAAAATTGGAGAAAAAAACATTGAATTAATAAGTAAAGGTGTAAAGGTATATATAGAAGACTATATTCATTTTTTACTAGTTATAAAACTATTCTTTACAAATTATTTGAAACCTCTGGTATTCAGGTGTCTATTATAGATTTTACTTTTTCAAGAGTAAAATATCAAGGATGTAGTGTATTTAATGACCTTGCATTAGACCCTACACTATTTACAGCTCAGGGTGAATATCAATTTGAAATATATCGTTTAATGAGAGATAGAGTTAAGTAAGTATATTAATTTTTATTATATATTTATTATATATTCACTTCTGAAGTTTTGTATTTATTGTTTATGTATTATTTTAGAAACAATTGGCAAACATTCGAACCTTATACAAATATTTTATGGTTGCATTATACTTTAGATAAAATGATTACTGCAGTTAGGTACAAAAAGAGAAATTTAAAAATTCATAAAAATGGAATAACGAAACTTAAAGAACTAGAAAATGAAATTTTGACATACAACAGTGCCTTCGACTTTGTAACACATTGTGACAAAATTATTAATTTATTACGTATTAATTCGAAATTTGACTTAATTTCTGTGTAAATAAAAATATAGGAATTATAAAATAAAAAAAAAATATTAAAATATCTGTATTGCAGATTTGAAATAGTTTATGATAATAGTTCTAATAAATATAAAGGAAGTATCCCGAATTATTAATATAAACAAAATTACGATAAGAGATAAATATCAAAAAAATATGTGAATTTCATATTATTTTAAAAATATATTTTTATTATTTTTATATATTTGTTGCCTTCAAAAATAAGTTTGCCTCAAAAAACAAATGCTTTATTACAGTCTTTAACGTTCTTGAGGTATAATTTGATTTCGAATGAAAAATATTTGTATATGTATAAAATTTGTATAAAAATAATATTTGTATAATCTTTTATTATAAATAATGAAATTTTGTTTTTTGTTAAAATTTATTATAATTATTTTTCATTTCATATTAAATGTTTAACTTGTATCATTAATTATATAAGAGAGCAAATTACAGTATCAAAATGTTTATAACGTTATAATTCAGAATAAATATTTTACAAAAATATATTATAATCTTTATAAATTTTAGGCAAATAATTTTTTTTTTAAGAATATTAATGAAATTTATCTTGAAAAACTTCAATAATCTGTAGGAAGTGTCCTAGAATATTCATAAACATTGCTTAATTTATGATATGCACTACATTGATTAATGAAACTCCATCTTTGTCGATCAAACTGAAAACAAAAGCATTCATTAGAATAAAATAAAACTAAATAAACTAATAGAACTAAAATGAAAAAAATCCGGATTTATAAGAATAAATATACTATAGAATCTTCTTTCGTTTGTTTTTCTTTCTCACATTTGTTTTCTAATTCTGGAGACTTTTTTTCACTATTAAAGTACCTATATAATGTATAAGTTTTATGATGTAATTTTTAGTAATAATAATAATAAATAGTGTAGATTAATATATTTAACAATTTACCTAAAATTATGTTCCAAACTTGAATCATTCAAATCAATAAATTGACATTTATTTTGTAAGTGTGAATCTTTTTCTTTTAAAACTGATATTATATTTTTATGTATTGATTCTTCGAAGAAAAATATTTATATCAATATTATTTATCTACATTTATTATAAAAGTATATTTTATAATAAATTTTTAAATATTATTTCTATTACCTGTTTCATACAAATTTGTGAGTGAAATTCGGAATTTCTTTTCTGTTTTATTCAATTTTGTATAAAATTGCTCTTGTGCATTATTAGCATATAAACATTGATTTTCATTTTCCATATGAATTATGTTGGTGTTACTGTTTATAATTACAATTATTTGTCTATGTAGTTCTATTAATTCTTCCATATTTAATGACTAAAAGCATATGTAGTAAGCAATGTAATTATCATTAAATATTTCATTATTACATAAATGTATAATTACATACTAGTAACCAATTTTCTGGGTCAAACATTTTTTCACTCTTCATATCATCTTCAAATTGTTTTTGTAAAATTTCAACATTTGCTTTGTGCCTTTCAGAAACTGCATTTAAACTACTATCGTAATTTTTTTTCATTAATATTAATTTGTTTTGATATTCTTCCATCTGAGACTAAAAAAACATTACAATTAATAATTAAAAAAAATCATCATAATATAAAATAGTTAAATATAAGATATTAAAAAAAATAAAATAATTGCTATAATAATATTAAATAATAGCTACTTGAAGAATGGCACGAAGATCAGCGTTTTCTTGAATTAAATGTTTAATAATTTCTTTAGGATGTTTTATTTCAGTATTCATTACTTCATTTTGGTTTTCATTATGTTCATTTTTAAAAAATTTGATCTTGTGTCTTGTCATTAAATTATTATTATTATTTTGATTATTATTATTAATTATTAAATTATTTTGAGAAAAATTAATTTGTTTAAATTTTATATAATTATCTTCACACATTTCTTTTATATTAGCATTATTCAACAGTTGTATATCAACTTTTTCTATTTCATTTTCTTTTATTTCTCGTTTTTGATCTCCAGACTCTAGTTTTAAGTCTTCATTTGTATTATCTGCAGTTAATTTCATTACTTGATCTTGATGAGTCTAGAAATAAAACAAATATATTAATAATTAATAATAAATAGAATATATCTAAGAAGCTACTGACTATGCACTGATCTTGCAATTTTTTAATTAATTTATTATAGGATGGATCCTTTTCTAAATTTGTTTGCTTTTGAAGACTTAGTAACCTTTCATATATTTGATTGGAAAGAGTATATAATTTGCTTTTTAGATTTTCTTCCATTATTTCATTATGTAATTTATTTAATAATTCAGAGTTTTCATTTTTCCAATATTCCACATTTTTTTTCAAAATTTCATTTTCACGTAAATATATGTCTAAACTATTATCGAGTTTTTTGTTATTATTTTGATCATTTATAAATTGTGTTCTTAAATTATTGAGTTCAATTTTTAGCTTCTTTTCATTTTTATCTAATTTTGTAAGATCTTCTTGCATTGTGTATATAATATTAATTTTATCATTTTGTTCAGTTAAGGATACAATTGTTAGATTCATTTCTGTAAGTTTATGTTCAATATCTTTTACTTTTTCATTCAATAACTTATTTTCATTTTCCAATTTTATGATTTCATAATGTTTTTCTTCCATTGTATTTTTATATTCAGCAATTTTTTGTGACAAGACATTATTAGTTGCAGCAATTTTACTTTTTAAGATAGTTATATTTTCATCTTTTGTGGAAATAATTATATTGGATTGAGTAATGTTCTCCTTTAATTCATTATTCTCAAATTGTAAATCATTTAATCTACAAATACATGTAGTAATTAAAATATATAAAGTAAATAATAAAACAAACTTTTTCTTATAAGATAAAAAAAGATTTACTTCTTTTCCATTTCTTTAATCTTATTTTCTAAAATAGTTTTTAAATTCTTAATTTCATGGATTTCATGAACCTGTTGTGATAAATTTTTAATTTTTTGGGTTTTTGTTATTAACTGTTTTTTATTTTCTTGACATTCTTTTGACAATCTATTTTTTATATTTTCTAAATTTTTGTTTTCATTTGTTAATGTATTATAATTTTTATTATATATCAATAATTCACTTTTGAGTATTTCAAGTTGTTCTTCTAATTTCAATATAAAATCATTTTTATTATTAAGTTCCATAGTTGCTTTTGATAATTGTTCTTTGAGTTCAAAATTTTTTCTACTTAAGCAGTCACCTTCCCCTTTTTGTTGTTGTGCCACTTCTTTTAATTGAGTTATTTCTAAATCTTTTCTTTCCAATTTCTCTTTTTGTTCTTCTATTGTTTCTACTATTTGTAGATGTTGATCTCCAACACCTTGACATTATTTTTTGTATAAGAAAATAATATTATATACTTATAATTAGTATTTGTCTATAATCGCAGAAATAACTAATTTAGAAATAAACTTTGAAGTAAATTGTTAAAATAAATAAAATAAATAAATACACAATTTTACGCATAAAATATAAGAGAAATTATAATACAACAGAATTCAAATATTTAAAAATTACCTTGTAGAGCTGTACTTATTCTGTTAATACAAGATTTCAAATGTGTTTCAATTGCTTTATTAATTTTTTCATCATATAAATATTTTTTTTCAGTATCTAATATTTCATTTAGTAACTGATATAAAATATTTTCAATAAATTCATTTATCTTATTTTGTACTTCTAACAAATCATTAGGAAGTTGTTTAATGTAAGAATTACGCTTCTTATGTTCTTCTTTATGTTGATTATATAATTGAGAAATTAGTTTTTTCTTCAAAATTACATCTAGCAAAAAAATTAGTATATTGTACATTTATATAAAAGTGCAAATCAAAAGTTTAAATTACCTTGAGAAACATTAATAGCTGATTGTGTATCTTTTAAAATTTCATAAAAATAATAAGTTTGTTTAATCATTACAGGACGTTCAATTTCTACATATATTTGTAACTTTTGTGTAAGGGAACGTAACTTAATTAAAAAATGTGTAAAATATTCAATAATTTCTTTTTCTATATTGTCCATGTCATTTTTCTTATTTAATTTAATAGTGTAATTCTGACATTCCTATTAAATGGGATATGTTATTATCTTTTCATAATAGGAAATTAAATCAATGAGAAATATTACCTTTTGATGTTCACAAGAATCCAAGTTATTTGCTTCACTTAATAAATTTATATTACCAGCTACATTAGAAATATCATCAAATTCTATTTTATTTAAATTATTGATATCTTGCCTTACATTAAATACAACCGCATTGTTCCCAACTAAACATATAAAATATTTATCATGTTAATTTTATATATATAAATGTATATTATTATATTACATAAATTACACATAATATTGATTTCATCTATAATATAAAAAATTCTATATACGATTCTTATATGTATGTAATATACTATATGTTAATATATGTAAGTTTTAAATAACAGTCTTACTTGTGTTATTTAAATCCATTTCAGAGCTACAAGAAAACTTTTCACAAATCATATATTTTAAATTTTGATTAGAATAAATTCCCTGTTTATCATTTCCTATATGCTTTAAATCTCCAATTTGTTGTAAGAGATTCTGACTTTCTATTTTATAACTTTGAAATCTTGTTATAATGATGCTTATATTGTACAATATATTATTTGCTTCCTCACCAATATCCAAATTACATTTTGTACAATTACAAACTTCTTCACAAACACCATTAAACTCTTCCAAATTGTTTAAAATATATTTTAAATTATTGAAAAAATCACTAATTTCTCGTTTTATAGAAGTTAATTGCTCTTCATATTGAGAAATTTTAATATCTTTATCCTGAATTTCAGTTTTTAAAGTTTCTAACATATTCTTTGTTTCCATCTAATATAATTAATGTTATATTATTTATATAATAAAATTGAATAATTTGAATTAATAAATAAAATTAAAAATAATGTACTTGTTCATTATATGTAATATATAGTTCTTTAATCACTTTTAACAACTGATTTAATTTCTCTTTTTGATTTGTTAATATACAATTTTGTTCATAATTTTGTTTTTCAAGTTCATTTCTTTCTTCTAAGACATTTTTTAATTGTTCTACTGTTATATTATACTTTTCTGCCTTTTCTGCTAATTGTTCCATTTCTTCTATTTTTTTCTACAATATAATAAAAATTTACATTTTTTTCATTTGAAAATTAATTTTTTTATATTTGACATATGTAATTACTGACTAAAAGTGACTCTTTTTCTAATTGTAATGTTATTATTTCTTTAACACACAATTGAAGTTTTTTAATTTCCTCAGAATATAAATAACAGCTTTCACATTTCTCATTTAAATCTTGTTTGAGTTGTTCTACTAAATATTTATAACTATAGAGCTAAAAGAAGAAAAGAGGGTAGAATTTGTAAAGCATAATAATATGTTAAGTTACTTTTTTATATTACTTTTTTTTCCAAATCTTCTACTTTACAATTACGTTCATGATCTAATTTGTACAATTTTTCATGTAACATCTATATAATTATTATCAAATATTAATTGACTTTAATTTTTTTATATTAATCGACACTATTAGAAGTGTTTTGTAAAATTATATTTGATATACTTGCTTTGAGATTTTTTTGTTGAGTATACATACAATTTTCCTTTTCTTTCAATAAACTCTTTAAATATTTATTTATAGAATTTAATTCTTCTAAGTCTACATCTTTTATCTATATACAATTATATAAGTTACAATATATGTATATAAATATATTAATTAATAAATTAATATATCATACACAGAGTTCATTTTTCAAAACTATAATTTCAGAATCTTTTTGAATGATAATTCCTTTATAAATGCTGTTATGTAGATCAAAATCAGATTCTGTTCCCATCTCAGTGTCAGATTCTGTTAGATTTTCAGTATCTTGTGAACTATCACTACAAGATTCATCACACTCAAAGCTTTGTTCCTCTACATTATTTTTTTGGGAATTATTTTTGTCTAGATCTATTGCACTGTTATCCTCATCACTGGATTTTGATATGAATGATGTTTGTGACATTGCCTAAATAATATATTTACATAAATATATAGTTTAAGTAGCACGAGCATAATTATATACATACAGATATTGTTATAATTTTGTTTGGATATTTATCAACTTCATCATTAACTTGTATTTCTATATCGTGCATTTCTGTTTTAGCCTGTAAATAGATATTACATTTATTTAAGTAATATTAATTATATAGTATTAAGGTTGATTAATATAATGATACTACTTGTACAGCTACATCAATATACTCTATCCAGGACGATATCTTTTCACTGTAATCTACAAAATTGATATACAAATTAAAATTTAAAAAATTAGGAATTTTAAATATTTTTCTTTGTATCATGTTACCTGCAGCAAGATGTGATTTTATAATAGATTTACATGATGGTATAAAATTGTAATTTTTTAAAAATGGTTCAAATGTAGTTAAAGAGTAAGAATATTGATTGTATTGTTTTGTTATAGCTGATACATTTCTTCCGCAAGGTACATGGATAGATAACGAATTTGACTGAATCATAGATCCTGAGTTACTGATATTGGAAAATACATCCTTTGAAATTTCTGTTGTACTGTTTTTCTGTAATAATTCTTTTACTTTTGAAATATTATCCTAAAAATTAATATAAAGTAATATAAAATTAAGTAATTTTTAAAATATTATATAATGAAATATTAGAATATAAATTGTTTAAAATATCTCTTACTAAATTTTGTAATTGTTCTTCTTGTTTAGGGGTAAGTTTAAGGCTTTTATATTTTTTGAGTTCTCTTTTAACTATCTGAAGTTCATTTTGATTTTCTGAGTTAAGTCGAATAATATTATCAATGATTACATTAAATGGTATTATTTTTCCTAACTGCAAAAAGAAAATACATATTGAGAAAGTTTCCCTTAACATAATAATTTAGTTTAATAAAATACATACTGATGAATCATGTTCATTAAGTTCACGAAAATAACGCGAATTCTCTAAAGAATTCGGACTCCAAGCTCTGATATCTGAACAAGAATCATGTAATTTTAATCGACCTTCCAAACGTTTCTTCGGTAAAACATAATCACCATATATCAAAGGTGTTCCTGAGTTACGTTTGTTAGTTAAAAAAATTCGAGGTCCATGTTCTACATAAGACATATTTTTTCTCTTTACTCAAAAAATTAGTTTATGTATTAATTATTATTACTGTTAACATAACTGATTGAATATAAAATTCTTTTTAAAAATACAATGTATAAAGTAAATTGTATTATTTATTTGGTTGTTTTTATTTATATACTATAGTAACTGTTAAAAAACAAAATGTAAAATGATATAAATGGTGATCAATAAAATGTATGTAGTTATATAATAAAATATTTTATTTTATAAGCTGTCATCAAAGAGATATATGCTACCAATAGGTAGTATTAATAGTATTATAATATTAATAGAATGAAATACAATTCATCACAATCCAATTTTTATATTCATAGATAAAACAACGGAGGCACAAATATATATATATAGAAAATATTTTACATGTATATAAATATGTTTATAATTTTAAAAGTTCTTATATTTAAAATTTGTAAAGTATATTTTAATATCTAGTGTTCAATTAGATAACAAATAACATTTATAAAACTAGAATTAAAATTCAAAAACTTTAACACTCTAAACATATAGTAAAATAAACAGAATACATACAAGTCTTGCATTTTTGTGAAAAACATTTGGAATGATCTAAGTATAAGGCCACTTAGTTTTTTTTTATTCTTTATATTCAAGTTAAAATGAAATACACATATTAGCATTTGGCCTTTTTAAATTACTCATATATACATTTTCTTTTACCATTGAATAAAGATCTCTACTTACAATGATAAATTATTACTGAACCTAATTGTCTGCATTATATACATATAAAAGTGATTAAATTTAATAAAAAAATTTATGTTTTATGAAGTGATGAATAAAATGTTAATTAAAGTAACAACAGATTTCATTATAAATTATCAAACTGAATGGTAATTTTAAAAAGACCATTTTATACATTAAATTTAAAATCTGTATTCACAGTTCATGGTATAAACTTAAGTAAAGTAAAAGTAAAAGTAAAACTTAAATACACTTTATGTTTCTTATATTAAGTACTATAAATATTATTTTAATACTTGAAAATATTGCTGTTTTCCAATAATGCTTGTATATGTACATAGTCAATATTCATATTACTACATATCTTCTTTATCTCTAGATTGATAAAAAAAAAATATATATATATACATTGTGTATAAGTACACTAAATACTAAAAAAAAAAATTTCTTGTTCTGCATTGAACAAATTTATTATTTTAATACTTTTTGTATGTATTATTTATATCTAACTACAAAAAATATTAAAACAAAAAATGTATATAGTTAAATAAGTACTAAATTTAAAAAATTTAATTTTGATCTATAAGAAGAATGTGTTCTTTGTTTATATTTTACTTTTATATTAATACTCTGTTTTATATATAAAGTTCAAACTTTGAAACATTTCAATTATTGAATTAAATTCCAGAATAACACTGATTTAAGATTTACTAACGATAATAAACAATTATTTTAATCATTATAAATATATCATATCAAAAGGCACAATCTTCTCCAAAAATCATTTCATGTGAATTTTATATTCATTTTTATATTTCATATTCTATTTCTATTTCTAACTAAATTATTATTAAGCTATGTAAACAATAGCTACCATGATTTCATAATGTTGCATTCTCTTTAATATGTTAATTTCTTATTGTCATGTATATATTTATACTTATTTCTATAAATACTTTTTTTTTGGATGGATAAATATCTAAACTAATATTCAATTGAGCATGGTGTAAGATAAATTTTATGTTATGTTACAACTGTAACCATCCAAATTTCTCTTGCTTATAAGAAGAGTAATGTGATAACTAAAAAAAACTTTCCATATTTTGTCTAAATATTTTCACATATGAATCGGATGCACCATTTGAAAATACACGAAATTTTCCTTTTCTTTTGTAAATTTTTTAGACATCGAAGTAGTTGATTTATATTTTCTATGCCTTCTCATGTCACTGAAAAAACAATTGTCTACACTTGGTTCAACATATAATAGTAAGTGTAAAATGTCCTAAAGATGTTCAATATCATTTTCTCTCTTCAACACTTCTACCACTCTAAGGACAATAGACAAAAAACTGTCTTAAAAGAGATGCGCTTTTGACGATCAAAAATTGATCAAAAATTTCGTCATAATTGCAAACACTCTTTAATTAAAACTTCTATAAGTTTAAATCTAACTTGTAAGTAAATAGTCCATAAGTTTCGAAATAAATTTAAATATCTTTAGTTTAAATCTATAAACAAGTTTTTTTTCAATTCATTTAACAATGGGTCTAAATTCAAAATAAATACCTTTGATTATTTGAATGGGACCGACTGTTTCAAAAATATGTAACAATTTACAAATGTAAGACACCCTGATCATGATTAAAGTGATTTTGATGATGGTGATGATAATGATGATGTTGGGAAGTTGTTGCATCATCTTGTAATGTGACACCAGTCAAGTCTGCAATCTCATCTGCATCTTCGTCACTACCAGTTGCAGCACTCTGTATTGATTGATGACTTCCTGATGACATTTGACTATTACGTGAAAATGATCCGCGTCTTGGAGCAGCTAATGCTGCTCGTTGATTTGCTGGTTTTACTGTGATTATGAGATTCGAAGAATTGGCAATCATCATATCTGTAACCTATTTAAAATACATACACGTAGATACACAGGTGAAAAATAAGAAAATGGCAAAATTATGCAAATAGAAGTTATGCAACAATTCTACATACCTGATCTAGAGTTTTTCCAGCAACTTCTATACCATTTACTTCAAGAACTTCGTCATTCACTGCTAAAAGACCTGTACTTTCAGCTAAACCACCTGGTACTAATCTACTAATAAATACACCTGGAACTTTCTCAATTCCACCTCCTGCAGATGATGGTAATAATCGGAAACTTTCTCCATCTTTAATATAAAATCCTAATGGTTTGTCAGAACCATGTTTTAATAAGCGTACACGGCGACAAGTCTCTGGCAATATATCTACATCAATTATTGCTGATACCTGTCAGTAAAAATTGTATTTAATACACATACATCTTGAATGATACATTAAATAACTTATATTTATATCACTAATACATACCTGCCTAAAATCATGTGGATTAGATATAGCCAATGATTTTGGTTTTCCAGGAGTGCCACCAAGAATACTTGATATCAAATTTTTTGGTTTCATTGTTCCATATCCATTTATTTCCTCTATTCCATCTCCTGTTGTAGAAAAATGCTTTATTCTCTCAATTTATATTCATTACATTTTATTTTGTAACAAATATCATCACACTTGAATCTTACACATTAATACATATTTATTATTAATACTTACACTTTAATACAAAAATACCTTACCTTTTCTTTGAATAAAAATTCTAAGCAGAGGTTTTGCAGCTAATAATGCCCTTGCCAAATTGTTGTCGTTGTTAATGGGTAACAAATCACCATCTGTAGGATCTGTGTACCGTATGAGAAAACTTAAATCAGGACCAATATCATGTCGCTCAGCCAATAACTTTCTAAAATCTTCATAATTAATTGCTTCATTACGGTTGACTGAGAACCTTAGGATATCTGCATCAAACTAAAAAATATTCAAGTGAAGAAAGAAAGAATACTTAAATATTGTTATATGAAGTTTTCTTGTTTAATGTAGAGATTGAATTAAAAAGTAACCTACTTTGCTTTTCACTGCGACAATACCATTGTCACCTTGATGGTGAAGTTTGCTTTTAGACATGATTTTTAATTTCAAATTGTTACGATACTGTTACGCGGATTTAGGAAAGATAAAACAATACGACAGGAACGACACGTACTTACAAGTTGGAGATATAAGGTCGAAACGAAGAATGATTATTTTTACTAACAAGACCGTGCGCGGCGCACTTGTCGCTTTACACTACTTTTTAGTACATTGAAGCGGGAGATTATGAATCCCTAACGTAAATGAATTAGAATGTTTAAAATAAATTCGTAATTCATGAATGTGATAATGTGACGATAAAAGCATCTTCTTGATAAAATTAATTTAATCACAGTCAACTCCACATTTTACACTATTCGATTGCGTGTTCTCAGAATCTGAAGATATATTATTTGACAACATTATAACGAAGTTTTATTTTACTTAACTAACTTGTATCTGTGTTTTGCTTGATATAATTCTCTAATTCACTATTGTTTAAATGTAGGGTGCGCAGAAAACCAATTTAATTTTTTCCTGGTCGATATTTCAGACTCTGAGACACCAAGTTCTATATGATGTCATGTCTATCTTGTCCTTAGTCAGTGGTTTTGCTATTGCATCTACAATTTGCAAGTACATATTGTTTCTGTCGTTATGTTATTTTATCTTTTTTAAATCTGCAGAATAATTTGAAATTAAAAATCATGTCTAAAAGCAAACTTTACCATCAAGTTGACAATGGTATTGTCGCAGTGAAAAGCAAAGTAAGTTACTTTTTAATTCAGTCTCTACATTAAACAAGAAAAGACTTCATATAAAAATATTTAAGTATTCTTTCTTTCAAGTGTGATGATATTTGTTACAAAATAAAATGTAATGAATATAAATTGAGAGAATAAAGCATTTTTCTACAACAGGAGATGGAATAGAGGAAATAAATGGATATGGAACAATGAAACCAAAAAATTTGATATCAAGTATTCTTGGTGGCACTCCTGGAAAACCAAAATCATTGGCTATATCTAATCCACATGATTTTAGGCAGGTATGTATTAGTGATATAAATATAAGTTATTTAATGTATCATTCAAGATGTATGTGTGTTAAATACAATTTTTACTGACAGGTATCAGCAATAATTGATGTAGATATATTGCCAGAGACTTGTCGCCGTGTACGCTTATTAAAACATGGTTCTGACAAACCATTAGGATTTTATATTAAAGATGGAGAAAGTTTCCGATTATTACCATCATCTGCAGGAGGTGGAATTGAGAAAGTTCCAGGTGTATTTATTAGTAGATTAGTACCAGGTGGTTTAGCTGAAAGTACAGGTCTTTTAGCAATGAATGACGAAGTTCTTGAAGTAAATGGTATAGAAGTTGCTGGAAAAACTCTAGATCAGGTATGTAGAATTGTTGCATAACCTCTATTTGCATAATTTTGCCATTTTCTTATTTTTCACCTGTGTATCTACGTGTATGTATTTTAAATAGGTTACAGATATGATGATTGCCAATTCTTCGAATCTCATAATCACAGTAAAACCAGCAAATCAACGAGCAGCATTAGCTGCTCTAAGACACGACTCATTTACACAATTTTTTGGAAGTCGCAAAGTGCTATCACTGGTAATGATGAAGATATAGATGAAATTCTAAATTTAACTAATGTACAAGATGATGTATCAAATAATCGTAATTAAGGTGTCTTGCATAAATGAATGTGGTATGAAATTCTGTTTACATTGTCATATTCAATTGAATATTAAATCAGATATTTATCCATTTAGAAAAAGAATTTAGAAATAAATATAAAAATTTAATATAACAATAAGAAATGAATATACTAAAATAAATAGAGTATGCAGTACAGAATAGAGAATGCAGTAGAGAAAGCTACTCTTCGAAATATCTTTTGTTTCCATATTCTATGAATCCTATGCATTTTTGAATTCAGATGGCAATAGCATTTTTTCTTGCGAAAAATGCCGTCACTAAAATTTTTGTTTATTCAACTACAAAGTTAGTATAGAATGTACTCTTCATGTCTAAATGGTCATATTTATAATTATATTGGATTATATCATACATGGATTAATAATGGATTTATATAAAACGCAGGCTCAGAAAATCATTTTCTTTTCGAATGAAATACAACATGCGAATTTCGGCGATCATTACATAATTATTGTTATGGCAAAGGAGAAGCATATTAATATTGAATTCGCTTAAATTAATCGACTTCTTCACTGTGTACTGTGTGTGCAGAGATAGAAAAGATGTATTCGAGTAAGCGTTTAAAGCACTGATTGAAGAGAAGATACTAATTAGTGATTTGTGGTAAATATTTGATTTATAATATATTATTATATAAATTCCTTTTTTTTTTATATTTATAATGTCCTTATTTGTAGGTTGTGTTCGCAAAAAATTCATTCTCAAATTATGGGAGAATTATTACAATTGGAAATGTATAAATGAAATAATTATATATTTGGATAATACACTTGGATAATGATATACATGGATAAACCGTAGTCCGTAAATGGAATTATTCATAATTTAAAAATTGGAAAATGATAAATCAAAAGAATTATTAGCTGTTATATGGAACTGTGAGATAAATCAAAAGAATTATTAGCTGTTGGATGGAATTGTGAGATTTTGGAAAGCATTTGATGTTGCTCTAATATCTTTGTACAAGTACAATTCATCTAAGTTATTTATTGGTGAGTGGATGTTTTAAGCAACCACTTTGACAACCTTAGATTGTCTGTAAAATGTACAATTATACAACTATTTTGGATGTTCTTGAGCAACTACTGTACCTTGACAACCCTAGATTGGCTGTAAAATCTACAGTCATATAGCGATTTTACAGCCAATCTGGGGTCGTCGGAATACAGATTATCATCGAAATGCTCTAAAGGATTAAGTTTTTTTTGTATAAAGTTTTTTTATTAAGAAATAATAAAAAAACACACACGATTTCGAAATTAGCCTAACGTTTGATTCTTTTTTAATATACCTTGATAGATCTCATTTATATTGAAAATTTATATGGGAGATTATCCTGGATTAATCCTTTGATAACTTCCAGTTCAACATGGATTTGTCAAAAAATTTTTTGGGTCTCTGTGTGAATATTTAATAAAAAAATTTAATTATTTTATTTGCTCAAATAACTAAAAGCGAATAAAAACGCCATGAGTCGCGAGAATTTTATTTTGAAATAGTCGCGCGAGTTCTAAGAGAAAATAAAATTTTATATAGAATCATATTTTCAAGTTTTAATAAAATATTATTTAATAAAAATTTATCGAAATTTCTATAGTTCGTAACATATTTTTGAAGAATATTATTTTACATTAATATACATAAAAGTGTTAGTTTATCTTGAGATATATAACTGACTTTAGGATACAATTATATTTCTTTACATATATAATTTACATTTTTTTCGTAATCATTTACGGAACGAATGTAAGATTATAAATTATCTTTTCAGAATAAAAATATTTCAAAAATATTTTTACGAATGTACAATCAATATTTTTTACGAGCGTAACAATCAATTGAATAAAGTGAAAGTAGATATTCGATTACGAATTTTGGTAAGCCTGATAGAGGTCATTGTTCGTCCGGGCGCTCCCCCGATTAGGCTTTCTTCCGAGCCTGACCGAACGATGGCCGAGCATGGTCGAACGTATCCGAAACATGTGATTGGTGGAAAGACGACGCGACGACTTCACGCCTCTGTCGAGTATTTCAATGGTTTTACATGTTCATTCCTGTCGTAAGTTTGACAGCAGGCTGGGTTATAATTGCGACCTGTTGTTGAGAACGATTCTCGTGGTTGAGCCGAAAAAACATCGCGGAACGTTGGTTAAAGACGCCTAGTGGCTGACATATCGGTCAGGCAGACTGGATGTACGCCTATATGAACGCCGACAAGAGATGTTGAAGTTTATCAGAGGGAAGGGCCAACAACCTACGACCGAGCGACAGAAATTACAAAAGGATCTTTTTGCCTTTCGAAAGGTAAGTTCCTCCGATACGAGGTTTCGTTCACACCTGACCCGGCAAAATGACGCCGACACTTTTTTATTTCGTTCATACCTTTATGAGACATTAAGTTTCTTTTCCTCAGACCTATAAAGATGACTGGAATAGATTAGATTTGTAACAAAACAAGTTACTATATATAGAATATCGGGCACGATTATACCGAAAGCGGAGAATTTTGATGCATGGAGAAATAATGTTTTGCATTGTATTTTTATTCACCATAGAGAAAAGTGAGAGCGAACTTCAGACAAATTCATTTTTATTTACACTTAAAGAGTATGGTTTCTGTTTTGCCTTCTTTTATTTGCTTACTTTTAAAATTATAAAAGAGAATGTGGCAAATGGTTAAGGCATATTTTCTTTTTCTCAATACACTTTTTAACATTCCAATTGAGAGGAAATAACGAATCGAATTTGATGAACGATATTGGAAAGGTTAATTTTATCAATCGCCTATCACTTCTTGAAACTTCCCGTTTTTTTTCCGGTCTCTTTTTCTGTCTTATTTACACGTTCATTATTTATAAGCTTTGAATGCTTGGAGCAATCTTCTGGTTTTCGTTACTCTTGATTCTAGGAAGAGAAAGCGAAAACAGTTGAGAGTGTTATAAATTAAATCCCCTTCCTGTGTCGTGAATTAGAAGTTTGGAACGGTTTGCGACTGCGACGTGCAGGATATACCGGCATTCTTTGTGTAATCGTCATTGAAAGAGTATCTTACTTTGTTTCTTTTTTGCTTACATAAGTCAACTGAATTGCAATTGAAAGTTTATTCAATTTTGTGATATCAAGATGTTGATATATTCGCGTTCGAGACGATCGCTTGTCCCGAAACTAAATGGACATAATACACGTATACACATATATGTATGTATGTTAATAATAGAAATTGCCGTAAAACCTGTAGAAAATTTCACAGGGTTGCTGAGATCATACAAGACATCTCTTTTAATATTATGTACTGAGAGCAAAGTAACGAAAGGAAAGGACTTGAATTTTTTAAGAGATTAAATATTTATATCAAGTTATCTATCATTTATATAGATACGATACCATCTTTTCTATTGCAAACATTTATTCAATTTTAATTGGTCTACTTTCAATTGGTTCTATCAAACTTAAACATTGAAACGAATAACCGGCATGTAAAGATAAAAAAAAGATGTTAAGTATCACGACTCGACGAATTATATCATCAATCATGATAATATAATTCGTATGTAATCGAAAGAAAACCTCATCCCGAATTTATACCTGATAAAAGAAATCAGATGAATTTGATATTAATTTCGGTTTATTGAGTACACGTTCGATGCGCGACAAAACACATCATTGATAATTATGAATAATATTTCAGAATGTTTAAACATAGTGCTAGGCTTCGTATCTTATACTGTAGGTAAATGAAAGTTACGACAGTATATAAGAAACTTCCAATATTTGGAATTGCATTACAGTGACGTAACATTATGAAGTAAAAGGTTAACCTAAAAAGTTTGATTAATTTCATTTCTCTGTCTTTCTTTCTTTCTTCTAAGTATCTAATTATCGGATTAATACTGTCGTTTAGAAGCTGTTAGGTTTAAAAGATTAGTTCCGCGACAAAATATTAAGATTTTAAAATTGTTTTTATTGAAATATATGAGACAACATGTTTTAAGAACGAACGTTGCAGGATCAACAGGTCGATAGCTGAAATCGATACTGAAAGTCTAGAAGATGACGGGTGGTCAAGTCATAGTGCAAAAAGTTAGAATTATTGTGGTTGTATGTGTGATGTGATTGGTTCCTTTAGCGGCTTCGTTTCATCGTCGGGTACATTGTCGCAAAATCTTATCAAAGATTAATTTTTTCACCTGCTAGATTTAAAATTTGACATATTTGATATGAATTGCGAAAATATGTGCAGTGGCATTTCGAATGCAATCAGGTCTAACCGATTCCGATCAATTCATCATAAAATACGATGCAAACGTTAACTTGTAACGTCATAATGATGTTATAACTGTGGACCTACATATAAAGATGGAGATGAATATATATCGATTCCATATCGATTATTATCGATGAACTTTGTTATCGAAAATTATCGATACCTTTTAAACTTAAAAAATATCATTAACCTTTCTGTAAAATATCATTTAACCTTTCTGTAAAATATTTAAAATATTTTGTTCACAAAAAATTTACAATACATAAAAGATAATAATTGGATAATAGAATAATTAAATAAAACTATCTACATTTTAATAATATTTATTGAAATATGACTTTAATTTTGAGTCTTACAGATTCGAGGAAAACTATTGAAGTTATACTTAACTAAGCTTTAGTTGGTCGATATTAATAACTGTCTTACGATATATAATGAAGACACATAACATATTCTACTCTATTAAAATTAAAAATTGAAGTCTATATCTATGCCTATATTCACAGTTACAACGGAAATTGCATACCTCATGTTTTCTTCATTTTATTGTTTTTCATATAATGAATGAACCTATGTAGACAATAAAATTATTCCAGTTTAAACGTCTGTACTTACGTGTACGTTACTTTCATTCAGTCAGAAAATGAAATAGGAAATGTAGGTTAATCTACAAGTTAAGCAATTACAAGCAGAAGTAGCGTACTCTGCATGGTAAGGTACACGAGTTGGAAAAAGAAGTAGAAAGCCTGCATAGAGAATGCCTGTTATCTTAATTAAAATGATCACATTTATGCAAACCCCGGTATTTACAGTACAATTTGATTAAAATTCAAAGAACATTTGGTTTCATTACATCATTGAATGATATTTTATCGCTTAATAGGAGAAAAAGCGTGGGACAATAAGATTAAAAAAGATTAAAAAATTAGTCACCTTAGACTCTTTAAAGACTGACGAATGACTGAGGAATTATATAAATTTTTATATAAGGTATTAAAATCGAAGAATTAATTATATCAATCTAATCACGATATTATTTCGAGCAAATTATATTTGGTCTTTAACATCGATTTTATCGATAATTCTGCGTGGTCCTTGTAGAGATATGTCCAAAAGAGAAAAGATATTATCGGTTTTCTGTGCAAACAAACGCATGATAAAAAGTGCCTAGCCCTTTTTACGCTTGCTTTAATATACGCGGAAGAATGTATCGTTAAGTTAAACTCAGTCAGTTAGGTGTGGATTGATATTTGCGAATTATTTCGTGATTTAAATGTAAATTAGTAGTAAAAGATGAGTGATTAAATAAATATATTAAATATTATTATTCTATAATTATTTTAAATTTGATAATGCTTTGTCACAAGCATAACAAATATTTTTTATTTAACAATGTTTAATAAATATTCCTCATAGATAATTTGAATAGTATTATACGTAAAAATATTCTTGTAAAATATGTTATATTTATTTGGTTATTAAACATGAGATAGGTATGGATTTCTTCAATGTTCTAAATATTCCAGTAAAGTGTCTACGTATACTAACGTGAGCTATTTACGTTGAAGAAATGTCACATCGGGTTATTGATCGAATAATAACTTTTAACGTTTTCAAGAATAAAATTAGACCGAGTTATTATCGACCGAAAATTTCTTCCCTTAAAAAGTTTTCACTTATTAGCGGAGTGTAGGTTGAGATTAGTTTAAACAAATTCGAGTGGGAACTGGCAAAATCCCGATACTCTTGTGACACTTGGGATTCCGAAACAAATTTAACTTAATCCGAAATTTTCAAAATATGAAGGATCCAAAAACTCAATTCGGGTATAAACATAAAGAAATTAATATTTCGTTTATTCATTTAGATTGAAATTTAGAAGGGAATCATTTCGTTTCGCAATCGTTTCTCATGGAAATTAGTTGGATCAAGATTTCACTCTCGCTTTCATCTTGTCGTATGTAATCCTAAATCTTAAATATTGTATCGAGACCTATGATACTAAAAAATCTTGGAATTCAAATAGGAAATATTCTTACGTTTTCTACACGTTGTTGCGTACATCAGTTGAAGTTATAATCATTGCAATATCAGTAAATGAAAATTTATTTTATGCCTAATTTAGCAAGAGTCCTTTTTCATTATACTAATGTATTGATTATCGACTAACGTTTTATTCTTCTCGATTATACTAATGTATTGATTAATTTCAGAAGATTAGGATTTATAATTACAAGTATTGAAAAATCATACATTGAACCACCGATTGAAATTGTACTTCGGGTGGAAGAGCACATGTACCGATAAGAAAGAACATCATTTTGCCGTGTTTATCCTTGGGAAGTAAAGAAAAATTATTCGAATCTCACTCGATAAGATTCCCTTATCGAAAATAACAGGGACAATAGATTATTTTCGAGTGTTTCACCCTGTATGACAGAATGTACATTGTTACAATGTACAGTATAGAAATATGTTTTAATTGCCGATCGTAAAAGGTAGGTGAGTACGCGCA
Source organism: Frieseomelitta varia (assembly GCF_011392965.1). Taxonomy (NCBI): domain Eukaryota; kingdom Metazoa; phylum Arthropoda; class Insecta; order Hymenoptera; family Apidae; genus Frieseomelitta; species Frieseomelitta varia. The sequence goes on from NW_025110082.1 coordinate 46,266, forward strand.
CGGTCTGTAGAATCTGATTCTTTGATGATTAATCGGCACGTCTCTCATTGTCAGTCAGAAATTGATACCGCGCGGTACAAGTTACCGCGAGAAAGTCGGAAATGAGCGTTAAGTATAATTGGCGTTAATTACATTGAAAACAAGTTACGAGAAGGGAGGACTAACGCCGTGTCGTTGTTTCCTTTAATTGAGCTTGCCTCGTATTTAATTGCTATGCCAGAGTCCACGGTTCTCCTTTTTTTAATTTTCATTTTAATCGTTACAAGTGAACCGATGAGCTCTTCGCATTACCTCGTATTACTTTTTTAGTCAGTTATTGTGTCTATGGTATATTTTCCTTGTTTTTTTCTGCTTTCTTTTCTGATTTTATTATACGAAGTATAGAAGCCTGGAACTTTTATACTACTATCCTTAAAACGCTTTAGCAGATTATAATATATCATTCCCTCCCTTCGACTTCATTCTTCTCCTCTTCCGTCATCATTTTTTGTACGTACGCGTTGTATGACTTTAAAAGTAATAAAAGTAGGCTAAGAAGAATCGAATTGTAAAAGATTAATAATTCTATGTAAAATCTAGTCTTTGAAAAGTTAGTAATTAATTAATTGTGCGATGAAATGGAAATGGAAAATTCAATCTTTAACCGATAATTTGTTCGACTTTTTTTTTCTCTTTCATGTTTTAATTTGAAAGAGAAACTTTACATATTCGAAGTATATTCCTTGCAGGTAATATAAAACTTAATTCATTCGACTTGTATTGCAAGTCTCAAATAAATTGATACCGAGGATCAAACTACACATTATCCCAGAATATACGTGTATCATTGACAGTGCAGATAACGTACATTATTTTTAGCGAGTTTCTCGTATAAATAGTTTACTGATTACGGCGGACAGGGTAAATATTATGGAGGAATGATCAGACGAAATAACTGAAGTTATAAATCTAGCATCGAGATGACTTGCAATTAATCCAATTAAGTAAAAAGAGAAGCTTTCAGAGAAGTTTCAAGGAGACTCTTATTTATATTCTTCCATCTGTTTTTAATGCAATACTCTATGTAATACTCATTTTTTTTAAATTATTTATAAATAGAGAACAAGAAAATTTATAAGCCTTCTATAAAAATGCCAAAAGATCTTTTCTAAGAAATATGAGGCTGGAGAGGTATAGTTAAAATAAACAAGTAGTAGATTTGCGATTGTTTATTTGTCCTATTACTTCTAAGTAAAATTATTCTAACGTATGATTATCAGAATTATTCATTCGATTCACATATAATTAAGGAGAAAACAGTTCAATGCCTTATCTGTTCACTATTTAATTTATCCTCTTCTTTGCAGACAGTGCAGCATGGGTTCCCAAATAAACCCACAGCCCTCGCATGGGATCCGAGTTTGCGACTGATGATCATTGGCACGGCATCCGGCGCTATCAAGGTGTATCCTTTTTGCTCTTGCCGCTCCTTTACGTTCGACTCTTTTTTTTTTCCTTTCTTTCTTTCTGTTCCTTTTACAACTACAGGACATGGTCTTGATACTCAATGATGTTTGTGGAAAATAGGAACGTGATTGACGCCACCTTTTCCTCTTTCTCTTTCCTTCGTGAATACTAATTTTAGATACTCGATATTTTGCGATCACATTAGAACTATTCCTCGAACTATTCACGCCTTGATTTTTACGGCCACGGCTTTCATCCAGAAAATTGATTTTCTTTTTTTTATTTCGACTAAAAATTATTAAACCACGGTCAATCGATCGATAGACTTCCTTTACTGATATAAGGTTTTCTTGTTCGATCTGACGAAATTGAATTTGGAGTTAAGTCGCTCGTGGAATTGCTTGTAGACATCGGATGTGAAAGTATCGCAGTAACAGAGAGTCGCACATAGGAATATAAAATAGCGAAGATTATAGCTGTGTATTGAAATATTACGCTTTGTACTATTTACTAACTAATACGCTAATATTAAGCTATTTGACAAAGTTGATTACTAAACATCCTTTAACATATATTAGTTTTGTAGTAAATATAAAAAGTATATCAATAGAAACTAGGAATGATACTATAATTATATGTATAGAGATCGAAAGTAATGAAACGCGAGATTATTCTTAGAGATAGAAATGAATGAAAGGAGTTTACATTGTATTACATGTTGAAGTCTTAGTGGAAGAAAAAAACCGATAAGGATGTACATTTGAAAGTTTAATCAGCTCGTATTATTTTCTAGAAATCACGAATCTTCCGTTGTTCTGTACAAACTTCATCATCGTTGCAGTAACATGTAAAACTCGATACTGTAACTATTACTATTTCTCCTGATGACTATTTCTCGTTAATATACCATAGGGACGTTAAATCATATTTGGAACATGTACAATATTAACAAAAAATTATACAAACATCTCCTGAAAGCATTAAGAAATTCATTGCCAAATGAACGTTTGGATATTTGTAGTTGTAGACGTAGCATAGATACTTTTATTACCTCGTTATTCAATTCGTGCCGGTTCGATTATTGATCTAACTCTAATCCTGAAGATAACATAGATCTACTCGAAATATTTTACGATATTTGTCGAAATAATATTCATTTACCTGCACTTAGGAGCTTGATATTTAATGCTTTGATGTATTCAGTTCGATTACATACCAGTTGCTTTATCTCAATGGCAGATGTTCTACGAATGATGTGCTACATAATCAGTGTATAATCATTATCATTTCGCAAGACGGATGATAGATATCTTCATGATCTCCGATGGAAATTTTATTTGCAATTGATATTAGAGAGTTGCAAATCGCTTATAAAATGTTTAAGCTCGATTCTCTGTTTTATTTTGAGATAGTTTATACGTTCCTGTATAGTTATGCTTCAAATAGATCTTCGATTTACACGATTTACCTTGAGAATCGGAGTAGAATATTGAATATATAGAATTATGAAGCTTTTATACAATCAGTCAAATTGAATATCCGATTAGCGCGTCTAATCGGTTATTTTTGAAACAAGACCAATGACGATGGTTTATTGCTTGAAATACAACTATCTAATTTTCCTTGACTGACGTACGATTACAGATTTGGTAGACCAGGTGTGGAATTCTATGGACAACATACCATCGAAAGCGGAGAGAATGCTGTCACAAAGATCATTGCTCTGCCCAATGAAGTAAGTACCATTATGACTACTGCTTATTTAAATATATTCTTGATAAGATATCATATACAAAGCTTAATGCGTGTGATCAGAATTGTTTAAAAAAAGGATTAATTTTCAATGTCACATACATAGTAGTTTAATGAATTATAACAAGTATGTAATTACAACTTACACAATTCTAATCTTACTAATTGCGTAGACTGATGCATGTATAAACATGATTATAAGTCTATACTTATCGTCGTTCAACAATATATTAAATTGTTGAAGTTTATAGCCAAATATCATAGATTTGTAATTTTAATCTTTTTATGAGAATTGATTACCAGATTTCATAGTTTCATAGTTTTCAATTAATGGGAGTAGGAAAAATATTAAATAATAAAAGATAAACCGAATTGGGCTAGAAATGAATAAATCGATGTAAGGATTTAATTCGTGTAAACTATACTAAATTAAAATATGTAATAGTGTATGTAATACTGAAACGAATGCAAGCTGACGTATCATCCTAGTTCGGATTTCTTAATGACCACGCTAATAGTTCCTAAACCTTCTAAAAGTATTATCTCCTAATGAGAAATCCTAAAAATTTTCGTTTCGAATTTAAATTATTTCTAGAATGTATGTTTACTAATTACTTTTAGTGTTGTCATTCTAATGTCTAGAAATACTTGAGTAAACTTTCGAAAATAGCATCCATTATAAAAATTTTACATTTCAAATGTTATACGTAATGTATAACGTACGAGAGGAATATAAAAAATTTATTCTTATTGATTTTGATGTTATTTAAATAATTTCTTAAGATAATTATATTCTATAATTATAATTATATAAGTGTTTAATAAGAGGAAGGGAAGGTCAATAAGATGCAAAGACATACATTGTATTTACTCTAAAATAAATTTGTTACTGCATTATTTATCACATATCTTTTCCTCAAGAAAATCTGAAAGGTATTTTTTACATTAGCGTAAAAAATGCATGAAATCTTGCCAATAAAAAGGTAATTATGTATTTTTTATTACGTCGAAAGAGTATTAAATGTGTTAATTTTTTGATTCGGTTGGATATTGATGTTGCTATTTTTTCGTAAGAAAGAAAAGTATTGCATGGTGTACGTTGAAGAAACGGAGTTTAATACCGGCTCGGCGCGCGATAGTACATAATATCTTTTACGTACATTGTAATCGAAAGGACTAGACTAGACGGAGGTGTGAAGTTATGGTTGTTTTAAAAGTGCACATGCATTGCACCGGTAATGCGACACCGTGTTCGGCTTATACGGTGGCCGTCGTTACTGACAGTTGCATAACTGTGTGTGACACGCGCAATGCGCTTTGCATGTGTGTACGAATAAATAATATATGAACACTATTGTTGTTCGTTCCGTAAAGGTCGGGAAACGTACATATATCGTACGCGTCGCTTTTCCTGTGTTCTTCCTCCTGAGAGATAGACAAACTGAGAAAGTTTCGTTGTGAAATTTATTCAATCAATGACGAAATCGCCAACATTCTCGAGACAACGATAGTTATTAGTTTTTGCAGTATTATCACATATAAAATGTATGATAGAATATAGTGAATTTTATATATATATATGATAAAATTGCTTGTGTTGTTTGTTATGAGTCATGAATTCTCGTTATCGTGATCATTTTTCAAGGAAATCCTAAAACCGATAAGATAGCGGCTGTACGATTGCGATCGCTTCGCAATCGTAGCTAAGTATTTGGAATCTTTCATTTTTTTCACATGATGAAATTTAAAAAAAATATAATAACACTATATTATTTAAGACTATTCTGTCTTTTATTAAAATATGCAAATTCAATCGTTTAAATTCAAGTTTAATTGTTTTATTATTTCGACTCTAAAAGAGAAACAGCAAAATTTTCGTCTTTTTCGTCAGCAATGAACATCGATAATTAACTATCATGTGAAACATTCGCTTTTCAATCATTCATGCAAATGGTTCTATTCTCTATCTTCCAATTCGTTTTGATTTTTCACATATCAGATTACTGCAATCGGAATTCAACTTGAATTTCAAATCAATTTCAAATTAGAAAATTGATCAAACACGGAAGAACAAAATTATAATTGTATAAAATGCAGGACAATCCGTCTGGAGTTTGTGTAATCATGTATAATGAATGAGTAGGCGATCCCAGTTATTCAAACACACATGTTAATGATACGTGGAAGGAGCATTGTTCTGCTTGTGAAAAATACGAGTTAGTAGTATATTGTATATTTATATGAAAATATGAAGCGCGATATAACTATTTTAACCTTGTAGCTTCTTCGAGTTTTCACTTCGCCTATTACAAACAAATCGTCTTCTTTGTGAGGGGGAAAAAAGACGCGGGATTTATTCTGTGAGAAACAATGAAGTCATAAAAATTAGCCACAATACTATTCTACTTATCTGTATTATAATTATAGCTATGACGAAATTTTAAATTTCATATTACATAGAGATGACAAATCAAATAACGAGAAACCAAAATTCGATTTTATTCGTTCAAAATGAATGCAATTAGTTATAGTAATCTCTATGTTTTATTCGGAAAATAAATCAGTGATGAATGATTCGTTTGTTACGGATGCAGGGTCGTGTGGTTTCTCTTTGCGATGACAACTCTCTTCATCTGTGGGAAATCAATGAAAGTTCGGTTGTGGAGACCAAGACGCTATCATTGGAGGGTAAGTTGAAGAAAATTTCCGCTATGTGCCTGGAATCGAGCGGCGAGCATCTTCTTCTGGGAACAGAAGGCGGAAACATCTATCTTCTCAATTTGAAAACATTCATGATGCCTGACAATATCATTTACCAGGATGTCGTGATGCAAAAGTAAGAATAATTCATTTTATATTTTAAAGTCTGCATGCTGGATGCCTATGGCAACTGAAAAAACATTTACATATTTCACATTACACATTTACACATTTACATATTTCAGAAGACAAATTGATCAAGCCTACTTTTTATAAAAGTATCAATTTCATATTATCCAGGTGTATAATTAAATATTTAACATTTCAAAAAAGAAATCTTATTTTCATAAATTTGTTTGTCAGAAAGAGAGATAGTATGAAAATTATAAATACGTATTTAAGATCAGGATAACCGATTTGTAATTTTTGAAGCTTGATTTGTTCATAACATTACGTATTGTTTGATCTTTTATTTTATGCAGGAATCTTCTTGGTACAAGTTTCCAAGTTCAATTTAGTTATTGATAGTTTTAACGCGATGAACATAAATTTCTCCAAACAAATATTATTATATTCAAAACACTATCATCAACGAGTAGTCCTAAATTCGCAAGATACAAGCGATCTTAATGAGAATTGACTTTTGCAAAATAATAAGTTTCCCACATAAAATCATACGAATTTTGATACCTTTTTTCAAATAACTTTCATTATAGAACAAAATGTTTGATCGTTAATCACGTTAGATTCACGTAATGTCCGTAACGTATCGATATTTTATGACAGCGTGCCAGATGATTACAAGAAAAATCCAGGAGCGGTTGAGGCGATAGCGGAACAACCAGGTCATCCAGACAATATTCTGATAGGTTACAATCGTGGTTTAATGGTTTTGTGGAACAAAGCGACTCCAGGAGCTCAACAGGTGAGCCTTCATATTACTATTTTGTATCTTTCTTTATACGCATACTATGCATACAAGACTATAGTGTGGCAGATGTAATGACACGCTTACAGAACAATTTCAACATACTTGCTTACTACATTTGTGGGGTAATGCTTAATCCATCGGTACACAGAGATACATTCAGCTCAGATCCCTCGCAAAAAGGAGTAATTTTTCTCGATTAATTTTATCCGATTTTCTCAATTAATATATTAATAATACTTACATTGGAATGTTTCAATCGTGCTGTGATTCTCGAATTTGTATATTTCACTTTGATTTCTATTTTTGCGAACGAAAACTGTTCATAAATATAGGACAAAATATTATGTATATCAATAAGAGTGTTTACATATTTTGTCGCAATTTGAGATATTTTTTAATGGTGAGGAAGTACGATTGGACGGGGAAATTACTAAAAAAGCGCAGCAGAATTAAAAACATTGATGAATTCTGTATCTAAATAACTGACAAATAAAACAGGCTCTACATAGAATGAGTGATATCATTCTTAAGATTAAATAATGTTTGAAAACTTTGAATTTGAAATGGGATATTGCACCGATGAGTTAAGTACGTATCGTGAGATGATACTGCTCGTTCTGATTGTTGTTTGTGTCTTTGGTGGTTTTGGCGAACGTGTACGTGCAGCTGATGGGTTTGTTTTCGCGTACGCAGACATTCGTCTCCACGCAACAGCTGGAATCTGTCCATTGGGTTTCCGAGACCCGATTTGTTTCCTCCCACAATGATGGATCCTATGCATTTTGGAGTCCAGGCAGCGATAGCATGTTGGAATCGACTACACCTTATGGGCCGTTTCCATGTAAAGCTGTGACTAAAATTCTTATTTACTCAACAGCCGAGTAAGTACAGGATTTTCTCTTGATTTACATAACTGTTGTATTGTAGTCTGTAAATGTGTGTGGATTGTACAATACTTGGATTGCTAATGGATCACTTTACAGGCTGGGAGAACTCATTTTATTTTCGGGTGGAATGCAACGTGCGAGTTATGGCGATCGTCACACAATTACTGTTATGGCGAAGGGGAAACATGTTGTTTTTGATTTCACGTCAAAAGTAATCGACTTCTTTACTGTGTTTCCTAAGCAACAGGATGGAAAAGATCCACCCGATAGTCCAGAAGCGCTTATAGTACTGGCCGAGGAAGAGATAGTAGCCATTGATTTGACTGATCCTGACTGGAAAATGATGGCGTTACCCTATCTAGTATCTCTTCATGCAAGTGCGGTAGATATTCAGTTTATAACATTATATATAATTACAAGTATACTATCTCTTTCTTTTATTATGTTTGTAATGTATCTCATTTGCAGGTCACATGTTCACAACACGTTTCCAATGTTCCTGAAGAATTATGGGAAATTATTGTCGCAGCTGGAAAGGCACAAACAGAACATCTATACTCAGATAAACCATGGCCTATAGACGGTGGAATTATTCTTAATCAAAAGTCAGAGAACAATAAATCAAAAGAATTGTTACTTACTGGCCACGAGGATGGGACCGTCAGATTCTGGAATGCAACTGATGTTGTTTTAACGCTTCTCTATAAGTTCAATACATCTGTTTTGTTTACTGGTGAACATTTGGATGTTCTTGAACAACCATCGGAAGATGACGAGAACGAATGGCCGCCGTTTAGGAAACTTGGAACTTTCGATCCATTTTCAGACGATCCGAGATTAGGAGTAAATAAAGTGTTATTTTGCCCGCTATCGTCAAAATTAATAGTTGCCGGTACAGCTGGCCACGTAATTATAGCTTCTTTATCAGCGAAACCTAAAACAAAGCAAATTAAACCCATCACGATAAACATTGTAAACGATCGTGACGGATTTGTGTGGAAAGGACATGATCATCTTCCGGCAAGAACAACTGACATATCTTTTGCAATCGGTTTTCAACCACAAAATCTCATTCAATTATATCCACCGGCTGCGGTTACAGCATTGGCTATATATGGTGAATGGCAACTATTTGCTGTAGGAACGGCTCATGGTTTAGCCGTTTTCGACTATATGAGAGTAAAGTCTGTCACCGTGAAATGTACACTGAATCCAAATGGTAATTATATATATTTTTTTTATATTAAGTATATAAACCGTCAATTTGTAAAAACAATTAATTAGTTAATTAACTCACTATACCATTTCAGATCTTTCTGGCGCAGGTGATACACCGATCTGTAGAAGAAAATCATTCAAGAAATCCTTAAGGGAATCGTTTAGAAGATTAAGAAGATCACAACGTCGAACAAATGCTACTAGTCCAACTAGAAACATGGCATCTGAAAAAAAGAAAGAAACGTGAGTCTTTTTTTTAAGTTTGTTAAATTAAATTAATATTAATATATTAAACAATTGATTTTTAATTTTTAAAGCTCCAGTATTGCTTCCTCTCCAAGTGGTGATCTTTCACCAGTGGAATTAAAGCCTGTGGAAAGACAAGTGGAAGCAAGACCTGTAGACGATGCATTGGGATCAATGGTTCGATGTTTATATTTTGCTAAAAGTTACATTATAAGCAGTAAGTATATTTAATAAATTATTGTTGTATATACATTATGAACATTTTCCTGACATTTTCTTCATTTCAGTGCAAAATACAACGCCTACACTTTGGGCAGGTACTAATAATGGTACAGTTTATGTTTTCACATTAGCCATTCCTGCTGACGGTAAAAGACTAGACGAGGACGTAAATTGTACATTAGGAAAAGAAATTCATTTAAAGCACAGAGCACCTGTAATTGGAATTACAATTCTCGATGGAGCTAACGTGCCGTTGCCAGAACCGTTTGAAGTCGTGCAAGGCTTAAGTCTTGGTCCTAATATGATTTCTCCACACAAAGTTGTAATTGCTAGCGAAGAACAATTTAAAATTTTCAATCTTCCATCCTTAAAACCATATTGTAAATATAAACTTACCGCACACGAGGGTTCGCGAGTAAGGAAAACAGGTTTTGCAAAATTCACGTGTTCAATGGAACCTGCAGGAACACACGAAGAAACCTGTTTATTATGCTTGACTAATCTTGGTGACTGTTTAGTGCTGAGTATTCCCGAATTAAGAAGACAACTTAATGCCGCTGCCATTAAGAAGGAAGACATTAAGTGAGTATATCTACTATCTTAAAATTTAAATTTTTATGTGCAGTTATTATCATCTTATTGTATTGTTTTGTTTTTCTAGTGGAATTTCTTCATTAACGTTTACGAAAGTTGGCGAGGCGTTATATTTGCATTCAAGTTCGGAATTGCAGCGAATTTCGTTGTCAGCCAACAGAGTGACAAAAGCACACTGTGCGTTAAATTTACCACCAAACGCTAGATCATTTCCTGAATCTAACAATGAAGAAACTCAAAAGCAGGATGTGATCGAAAGTACAACAGTAGAAACGGAAAATGAAGCAACACAAGGAAGTCAACCAGCTCCTGTACAAAGGATTACAGAGAATGGTGTAATTGGTTCTAGTGAGTATATCATAATATCTTTACAAACTTTCTAATTTGTCTTCAATATATATTGGATAATCATTAAATTACATATTATTGAATGTTTAAACATACTAATACTAAATATATGTAATCGCTTAGCCTACTTCAAGTATTTTTTATGTATATTTAAATGTTGCTTTGCTATAATTACTCTTCATGAAACAAGCTTAGTTGTATTTTATGCTGATTAACATCATCAAGAAATGCTGCTCCTAACCTTTTAGTATCGATCCTTGAATACATTTATTTTAGCCGGTGGCGAAGAATCTCCTGCAGCAAGTACTAATGATGTAAATGGAGAAGACGATCGTCAAGACTTAAGTTCTATTGGAGATATAACGATTGATAGCGTGAAGGATCATTTACTGTAAGTGAACGTGTTTATTGCTTTTTGTTGTTTTATTTCACATGCTTTTTTTGCTGTTTACGATTAATTTTATGATGATAAAAATGCAATTTGAAAATTACTAAAGAAAGATAGACTTAATTTGACAAGCTTTAATAATAAGTCTGTTGTGCTCGTTTAATGTGTTTTCTACACTTGCCACTTGTTTGGCAGTAACAGTTCACTTTTCAGAAATGCAACGTCTTCCGAAGAACTTCATAGTCGTCTTGCAGGACTTAAAATGGAGGTGACTTCACGAACTTCGGAAATATCCACTCAGAATCAATCCCTAGTTGTAAAGACCACAACCGTCGTTTCACAAACAACCAACAGTACTACTGCTAATGGGGAGATTGAAACAAATCAAATAAATGAAACACAACAAATGAACAGTGAGTGAAATCATTGCTAATTCAAATGAATATGAATTATAAATTAACCGAGTGACGAATAATACGTTATATTAATTTGATTTTTAATGATTTATTGAATTCCTTTTTAAATGGATATTTTTTTTAGGTCGTCCAATGTTACAATATTTGAAGACTGTAAATAATTATATTTTTAATAATTTCACACATTGCATAAATCATCGATTGCTTAATATTTTATATTTGTGTCTCGTCGCTTTGTGATTTTTGTTCTTTATTTATTTATTTATTTTTTTGATACTATTCATACTTTTTTGTTATTGTTTTGTTTTGTGCTATTTGTTCTTGCGCAGGCACTACGGTAGAAAGAGAGATACGCAGCGGTACTGAGACTACAACGACACACGCTACCATTACTCTACCACCAAATGTCGAGGTTAGCAAACGGCACTAAATGTATTGTGATAATTGGTGTCGGACCTTACCTCGATATTAATACGTTCATTACTACAAAAAATTGGAGAAATTAAATTATGTATGGTCTTTCTTTTATATAGCATATTTCACAATACGATATATATATTTTTATTATGTTTAACAACTATCTAAAATTTTTATTTATATCGAAATTAACTTTATATCAGATGCATGCTGGTAGTGAACGTATTAAATCTATACTTCAGGACAAATTAATGAAATATTTTGAATTTTTGGTGTTCCTCAAAAATTTTAGAGTCATCTTTTGCTATTAATATTATTGTTTAAGAATTTCAATTTAGTTTTTATGAAAATCAGGCTTATAATATTATTCTTCTAAGTTTTATTTATTTGAAGTAGATAACTATGTATATATAGAACTTATATACAAAAACTAGATTTAAAGAACACTACAAATTCAAATATATGGTATTATTTTATCATGAAATATATAATTAACGCTTAGCATATTGTACGTTTTTAAGCTACTAACACGATTTACATAATACAGTTTGATTAAAAATTTATTTATTGATTTTTAAGTTGTGGATATATTTCACGTAATGGTATTTAATTTATTAATGTATTAACAAACTTTTTTATATCATTATAAGACTTTATCTAATTGGTTGATGTAGAATATCGTTGAAATGAAACAAAATGCAAGTATGTAATACAATTATTTTTGATATTGCAGATTAGTACAGCTGACTTGGCAAACTTGGAGATAACAACAACTACAGTGACTACTGAAAAGTCAAAAGCTCCATTGGCAAGGCCTGAAGAAATTGGATCTTAGGAATATTTCAAATTGCCCTATGCCCTACTTCCTGATTTTATGTTCTGTACGCAAGACTATGCAACAATTAGATTTTTTGTTACTTACTGGACTCACACAGCGGCGATAGATAGAATTTATATATCGTAGATTTTTTAAAAAAATCTAGATTTATACGCGGCATTAACGTTAGCTCTAAATTATAAGCAAATGAATTTCGAATATTGCAGCGACGAAACATTTGAGATACATTAACTGCCAAGATTGTCGATATATTTTACATTTTAACAGAACATTCTCATTGCATTTCTTTTAATAATTAATTTTATAATTAAAATTTTTGATGGTTTAATAAAACTTGGCCTAGATAATTTTAATAAAATGCATTTTATTTACAGACAAAAGCGTAACAAATTTTTAAGAAAAAAATTGTTTCATCTTGTTTCATCTGTAGATCATCCTATTAAAACATTGTTTTATTAAATACAATAAGTTTTTTATTGATATAGCTTTAAGAGAAAATTGAGAAAAATTTATACGATTCATTTTTTTTATGGTACGTAATTAAATATAATTTGGAAACTATAATTTACAAGGAAAATACATCACAAATCGAGAATATGGCAGCCGTATTGTAACGAATATATTGTGCTACGTCAATTTCTAAAGAATAAAAAGGCGATTCTTCATCCATATAGTATTTAAGAAATAAAGAAATAAACAAAGAAATTCTACTTAAGTAGAATGTTGTAAGTCGCAAAGATTAAGTGAGGGAAACTTAAAATCATCATCAATGGCCATAATGCAAAGAAAACCCGTGATGAATATATTTTTTACCAATATTGTTAATTTAAAAAATTGTTTTTTCTTTGTCAGAAACGATAATAAGTTCCGAATTATAAGAAGGAAAAAAAATGTAATTGTGTTTTAATATTGGTATCATACAATCATACACCTCGTTAGTGATTTAATGCAATATGTATCGATCCTTATTTCACATAAGTTCGTCAAGCCATCTCTCAGAGACAACTATTGGAGATTGTCGGAATTAAATTATTGACAGAATTTTATTACCAACTTCAGTCAACACAGGCTGTTGATACCAACCACAGACGAAATATATGAATAGCACCTAACGGGATTTCGTGGTCGGAGATCTAAAATACCGATATAGTAAAAAATCACTGGTTTTTAGCGCACTCTACGTTTAAAGAACGGTGAATTGGGGAATTACATCAAGTAAAACGATCGAGGTTGGTCACGTAGTGAATGCGCCAGAAATATGATTTTTGAAACCTATTACAGCGTTGTCAACTTTCAATACCGAAATGTGTAGCTAGTAACTAACTGAAATCATCTTACTACATATGTATGATATGTCAGGAAGAGCTCCATTCATGTTTTACGGATTTATCACGACATTTCAATATGTAATAAATTAAAATCTTTAAATTATAAATAATATATTACAAATAACATTTATTTATATTATTTTTATATTATAAATATTTAACATGTAAATAATATTTAGAGATGGTCGAAATCGATGAGTGATTAGTTTTCAAGTTCACAAACCAACGTTTACAAACAAAGCGAAATTTCAAAGTTTTCAAAATTCCGATTGGAAATTCCGAAATTTTCGAAAATTTTTCAAAACAAAATGTGTTTACATCAAAAAAATGTAAATGAACAATGGAAACCAAAACAAACAATCAAAAAAATGTAAATAAACATTGGAAACCAAAATAAACAGACCAATGTTTGCAAACAAAGCGAAATTTCAAAGATTTCGAAATTCCGATTGCAAATTTTCGAAAATTTTTCAAAACAAAGTACGTTTACATAAAAAAAAGTAAATAAACAATGGAAACCAAAACAAACAATCCAAAAAATGTAAATAAACATTGGAAGCCAAAACAAACAGACCAATTTTTGTAAACAAAGCGAAATTTCAAAGTTTTCGAAATTCCTATTGGAAATACCGAAATTTTCAAAATAAAGTGTATTGACATCAAAAAAATGTAAATAACCATTGGAAACCAAAACAAATAATCAAAAAAATGTAAATAAACATTGGAAACCAAAATAAACAGATCAATGTTTGCAAACAAAGCGAAATTTCAAAGTTTTTGAAATTCCGTTTGCAAATTTTTGAAAATTTTTCAAAATAAAGTGTGTTTACATTAAAAAAATGTAAATAAACATTGGAAACTAAAACAAACAGACCAATGTTTGCAAACAAACCGAAATTTTAAAGTTTTCGAAATTCCGACTGGAAATTCGAAATTTTCGAAAATTTTTCAAAACAAAGTGTGTTTACGTCAAAAAAATGTAAATAAACATTGGAAAATAAACAAATCAATGTTTGCAAACAAAGCAACATTTCAAAGTTTTCGTAATTCCGATTGGAAATTCCGAAATTTTCGAAAATATTCAAAACAAAGTGTGTTTACATTAAAAAAATGTAAATAAACAATGGAAACCGAAACAAACAATCAAAAAATGTAAATAAACATTGGAAATCATAACAAACAGTCCAATGTTTGCAAACAAAGCAACATTTCAAAGTTTTCGAAATTCCAATTGGAAATTTTCGAAAATTTTTCAAAAACAAAGTGTGTTTACATCAAAAAAATGTAAATAAACATTGGAAACCAAAACAAACAATCAAAAAAATGTAAATAAATATTGGAAACCAAAATAAACAGACCAATGTTTGCAAACAAAGCGAAATTTCAAAGTTTTCGAAATTCCTATTGGAAATTCCGAAATTTTCGAAAATTTTTCAAAACAAAATGTGTTTACATCAAAGAAATGTAAATAAACAATGGAAACCGAAACAAACAATCAAAAAAATGTAAATAAACATTGGAAATCATAACAAACAGGCCAATGTTTGCAAACAAAGCGAAATTTCAAAGTTTTCGAAATTGCAATTGGAAATTTTCGAAAATTTTTCAAAACAAAGTGTGTTTACATCAAAAAAATATAAATAAACATTGGAAACCAAAACAAACAATCAAAAAAATGTAAATAAATATTGGAAACCAAAATAAACAGACCAATGTTTGCAAACAAAGCGAAATTTCAAAGTTTTCGAAATTCCNGTGTTTACATCAAAAAAATGTAAATAAACATTGGAAACCAAAACAAACAATCAAAAAAATGTAAATAAATATTGGAAACCAAAATAAACAGACCAATGTTTGCAAACAAAGCGAAATTTCAAAGTTTTCGAAATTCCGATTGAAAATTCCGAAATTTTCGAAAATTTTTCAAAACAAAGTGTGTTTACATCAAAAAAATGTAAATAAACAATGAAAACCGAAAAAAACAATCAAGAAAATGTAAGTAAACATTGGAAATCAAAACAAACAGACCAATGTTTGCAAACAAAGCAACATTTCAAAGTTTTCGAAATTCCAATTGGAAATTTTCGAAAATTTTTCAAAACAAAGTGTTTACATCAAAAAAATGTAAATAAACATTGGAAACCAAAACAAACAATCAAAAAAATGTAAATAAATATTGGAAACCAAAATAAACCGACCAATGTTTACAAACAAAGCGAAATTTCAAAGATTTCGGAATTCCTATTGCATACTTACCTATACTTACCTATACTTACCTAGTATCCATGAATTATCCACAAGTGTTAGAAATGATTTGATAATAATTCACTTAAAAGTACGTTAATATACGAATACTTACCTATACTTACCCAGTATGAACTGTCCACACGTGTTGTAGATGATTTTATTGCATAATAGATCACTTAAATAATAAATTACAACAATTGAAATATATACATACATCAAAAACTTTGAAATTTCTCTCTGTTTGCAAACATTGTTTTGTTTATTTTGGTTTCCAATGTTTGTTTACATTTTTTTGATTGTTTATTTTGGTTTCCAATGTTTATTTACATTTTTTGATTGTTTATTTTGGTTTCCAATGTTTATTTACATTTTTTTGGTGTAAACACATTTTGTTTTAAAAAATTTTTCGAAAATTTTCATTTGGAATTTCGAAAACTTTGAAATTTCACTTGTTTGCAAACGTTGGCTTAGGTGGGGAGCATTTACTACTTGACCAACCTCAATCGGTTTACTTGTAATTCTTCAATTCACCGTTCTTTAAACGTAGAGTGCGCTAGAAAACCAGTGATTTTATTTACTATGTCGGTATTTTAGATCGCTGGCCACGAAACCTGGTAAGGTGCTAGGTCTATTCATATACCTCGTCGGTAGGATAGGGTAGCAATATACATTAATTGCGCCGTTCAACGCCATTTGGTTACTACGTGATGCTAGTGTTTCAATAAAGGATTCAAATTGTCATTTATAAATGACAGCAATATAGGATATTTAAAGATGTTGGACATCTTAGGGAGATAGATATAAAATAAAACGAGAGAAACTGAATAAATGGTACAATGAAATTACACTGTAGATGTACCATACGAAGTGTTATATGAATGAATCAACAACATTGTTTTATTGTCAATTGACCATTTGATCAGTGCTTATGTTATATTTTTTAACACGGTTTTATTAATTGCTTTATCTACAAAGTAGATATCTACAAAGATTTGTAAATATTCATTATCA
Source organism: Frieseomelitta varia (assembly GCF_011392965.1). Classification (NCBI taxonomy): domain Eukaryota; kingdom Metazoa; phylum Arthropoda; class Insecta; order Hymenoptera; family Apidae; genus Frieseomelitta; species Frieseomelitta varia. The sequence continues at coordinate 63,255 of NW_025110082.1, forward strand.
TATTTATTTGTCTTTTATTCCTTAAAAGTTTATGGTAATATGTAGAATTTATAATGTCTGAGGAATATGTTATGGTTTTAGTATTTAATGTTTAATCATTTTGTGTGATGAATGTTGATACATACAGTGTTATTTATTTCCAGGATATTTTATTGAAGCAAATTTGAAAAAAATTATGTCTGTATTAACTGATGCATCTCCAATTATTACGTACGATAATCTAAATGAAAATATATTAAATAAAAGTATTTTATGGAAAATAGAAAATGACTTTGACATTGATGAAAAAATGTCTGTCTTATTTTTGATGATAGATGATTATGAGCACAGCTTCCAAGAAGTCTATGACTTATTAAAAAAATGTAAAGAAGACCAAGCTTTTATACTCACAGAATTTGTAAATAAACATCCTGATAATTGGAAAAATAAATTATTAGAAGCTACATGTGTGATAAATAATCGGCAAGTTATACGAAAATTGGGAATATCATTTGAAAGTTTCAGTTTATTTTATAAGCCAAAGATCAGATCATATTCCAGATACATAAATTTAGCTGCAAAATGTTTATATTTATTATGTGAAGCTCTTTGTGAAGATAAAACTAAGTTGTTACTGCAGTATATTCAAACTGATTTAACTCCATATGAGGAAAATTTAAAAAATATAGATTTTCTTGAATTACATATGTTATATTGGATGAGAGAAAATTATATTTCAATATATCCAGGTTTGTCATTTTTCATTTGTTCTGTGCCATTTTATACAATTTTTTGTTTACATTGTATTGTTCACAATGGATAATCATCTTAGATGGAACTGCCAAACTTAAAAATTTGCTTAAACATTTAAAGACTTTGGAAGATTTGGAGCTCATTTGCGAAGATCTAAAGAAACGTGAGAATCATCAAAATGTGTTGGATATACAACATTCTCTTAATACATCTCATGTACGAGAATCTTTCATGGAAGAATCATCAATATTGTCAGATGTGGAAGAAAATGATATAAGAAAACTAAACAGTGGCCTTTGTATTATTATAAGTCAAATGCTTTTTGAAGGTAAAAAGGTATCATACTGATAAATAAATTTTTTTTAAATTTCAATATACAGGAAATTCCATGTACATGTATATATATGTGATAAGATAAATTTTTGTTTCAGTTTGAAACTAGATTTGGAAATGCAAAAGATTGTAAGACGTTATCTGAAACATTCAGGAGATTTGGTTTTACAGTTACACAGTTTAATAATTTAACTGAAGATGAAATATTTACAGTATTAGAAAATATTCCAAAAAATTTTGGCACTAATTATGATTGCATTTTTCTATGCATTTTAAGCCATGGTTGCAAAGGTAAAATTTAGTAAATTTTATATAAGCATTATATTATATGTAACTTATTATTGATTATTAATCGTCATTAATTCTAGGTGGTATTATTAGTACAGAAGGAAAAGAAGTTAGCATTGAAGCAATTGAACATAAATTTTGTTGTGTCGAATTGGAAGATGTTATTAAAGTAGTTATTATACAAGCTTGTCAGGGAAATGTGAAAGGTTATCTTTATATTTATATTGATAAGTTATAACTATTATATATTATATAGGTTAATAGGTTAACATTTTAAATTGTATATACAGAATAATTTTGAATTGCAGGACAAGTAAATGTCAACGAAACAACTAATTTACTTACAGATGGTCCTACAGATTGTAAAAGTTCGAATATTTTACCATACAAAAATTTCTGTATATTTATGTCAACTATGCAGGGTTTTATATCTGTACGTCATAAAAAAGAAGGTAATACATAATTATCTTTATGTTATATGTTAGTACCTAATATATTTGTTATTGGTATTATTATTTATACATTATAAATTTTTATTTTATAGGATCCTGGTTTATCCAAGAATTTTGTAATATTTTACAAAGTGGAAAAAATAAAATTACATTCTTGGAAGCTATTAGGAAAACAATTCATTCAGTAATGAAAAAGAAAGGGAAATTAAATGAAACAAATTCCATTGCTCAGTTACCTGAATTAAAAACATGCAGATTGCTTACGGATTTCCACTTACCAGACTACCAAGAACACATATAAAAAGAGAAGGACAATTCTTAAACTGTTCTACTATATTTTATAAAGAAGACAAAATATGTTGTTTATATACTGTATAATTTATGTAATAAAAGTTATTGATGTTTAATTTTTCTTGTTTCGTGTGTTTCTGTTTACGCATGCATCAATTAGAAAGCGGATAACAAAGAAATAAATAATTTCGACAACAGACATGAAACTAAATCCGGCGAAAACTCCTAAGAGACCGCCAAATGTAGCTAAAACAAACATTAAGTTTACATTACCATCATTATTAATATTATTATATTTCAATTTAAATTCACTCATTTGAAAAGAACAATTGATTAATTATACCAAATAAATGACGCCAGTTGTAATGTGTTTCTCTTCGGTATTGAATAGACACTAGGTCTCCGAAAAATATATGAATCTCACTTTGATTTTTCCAAGTTTTGTCCTTTCTGCAATGAAAGATACATATTCGTGACAAGTATTTTTGATTATTTTATTTTTAGTATTTTAACAATTTGTTTTAACATGACAATAAAGGATGTCACTTTTTTTTTTATTAAAACCACTGCAGAAAAATATGTACACAATTCATTTATAAATATCCAATACTTCTTTCAAATTTCAAACATTCTGTGAATATGTTCCTCAATAAAGAATCAGTCAAATTACCTGGGATAAGTGTAAGTAAGATCTTTATCAAGATCTCCTGCCGAATTCTCTATGACATAACGATAAAAATCACAATCAGGCATGCAGGCACAAGGTCTTCCGTAACCGTCCAAATTTACATGCGGTAAAGCTTTGGGCGACATATCCATTCCTGGCCAAGAGGTATCGTACCAAACTAAAATTTAATTTCATTATCCTTCACCTGTTCAAGAAAGGGGCCAGGGAATTAATGACACTGTGGATATCCGATGCTCACATTTGTACGTTTCTAGGCATTCAATGTCTCTCAAATCGCAAACTCTGATGTCTGTAACACAGAATATTATTCACCTTGAAGCTAATAGATAAGAAGGAAAAATTTGTATATAAGTTTTTATTCTTTTTTTTATAGATAATTTTTGTTTCATTTTTTTTTTATTGAATAATTATTAAAAGAAACGCTGTACTTTACAAAATATATAGATATATATTTTTTACAAAATACTCGCTATTTATCAAGTATGAGATAAGTTGCGTTTAGAGGAAACTAACTGTTTTGCGGATAATAGTACGGAACGCATCCACATATATTCTTGATGAAAGATGCTCGACAGTTTGTCAAACAATTTATGAACGAATATTTGACGGGAACAAAGTGTTCGTTCCAATTGTTACCAATAATTTCATTTGCTTCGCTGTGAAATATGCACTGTCTCAAATTTGGATCTAAATAGGTGATGTCAGCGGCCGAGCGCATCTCTACGGGTTTGATAGATAAAAATGCGTATTTATTCACGCCTATGAATTTGCTCGGTGCGTCGTAATCAGGGTAATCGTAAGGATCGTGTAGCATGATCTGTGAAAACATGGTAGAAATATACGATTAAATCAATCATACATATGGTCTCAGATGCAAAATATTAACGTTCTTTTTTTGGAAATGTATACATATTCATTTCGTGAAAGTATTTTACAAAAGTTTTTAAAGAATCGAGACTGAAATCGGGTATAAGGGATACTCCAAAATTATGACGAAAGATTACAATTTCGAATATTTCTTTTCTTCAAAAATCAACGCTAGATATTACCTTCACACCTACAGATTCCATAATACCGGCATCATAATTGTCGATATCAAGATTAAGCACCATACTGAGTCCACTTTGATATCCACACGAAGTCATTTTACATGGTTTTGTACTTCAAAGAGGAGAACATAATAAAATTCGTAATTCGAACAACAACATGCGTAAATTTAGGCTCTTACTTTGGCTGTTTCATAATCAAGTCGTGAGTAATGTAATTAAAGCTGCAACACACTCCATCGCGACTGATACTTGGCCGAAAAATGCTATTGCAATCTTTCGTTCTCGACTTCCATTTGCACGAGACCAGGAAATTTCGACAACTTTGTGCAACCTGGAGTTGAATATCGTTTCTATTTAACATGCTTCTTACAATGGTCATGAGCGGGTGATCCCTCTACATACCGAGTTCATGATTGTTGGTATTGAAAGTTTGTTCATGTCGAAGATGTTCTGCAACTGCGAAAGATTATTCCGAACGCGTGACCCGTATATGCCGGGATACAGTAATTCGTTCAACAGTTTCATTTCTTGGGCTACGAATTCCTTTGTCACGGTGGGAGGAAGTGTCCTGCAAATAAAAAATAAGAAACATCACATGTCATTTGAGTGAATGAAATAAAACCTTGATGACGGAGAGTTTGTCGATTTCGTGAGAAATCACAAATCATCAACTGACTTTTTACTACAGATTCGCGTAAATTGACATAAATAACAAGAAGCTTGATCAATCAATAATTAACGATATAATAACAAGAAGCTTGGTTCAGAATCGGTCAGAAAAAGGAAATAAAATACTCACAAGTTCTCGACGAATTTCTGCGTTAGATTAAGAGATACGCGATTGATATCGCATACAGTGATCGCTGGGAATGGATAATTCCATATTCCATTATGGGTCGTTTCGATGACCGAGAGGACAAAGTGTTCGGCGAAAAAGTTCAAAGTACTTTTCAGCAATCCGAGGGCGATACACAGGGATGAGACGACCGTTATTGCCCATGCGATTCTGCCGAAATGAATGCGAAATGAGCATCGTCGCGATTGCATCGCGGCACCATTTAATTGGAACAAGGGTGAAATTAAGTTCCCTTAATGGCGCACACCTACTTCTAATCGACACGAGCACGGCGATTTAATCAGCAAGCTAAATGAATTTTGGAATTCGCGAGTTCAACATGATTTTCGAATCATTTGCAGATCGTATATTGCTGTCCTAATTATGTTGCTTCCTTTAATAATCACTTACGCGTAGATGCATATACTAAATGTGGATAATCATGAAATGAACATAAAAGTAAAACAAAATAAAACACTGGCAATGAGATGTTAATTAAAAATCAATATTTCGTTCTAGAACGTAGTTATATTGTTCTAGACACAAATGTACATTTATCTATACGTAGTTATATTGATGTTGATTAAAAAATCAATATTTCGTTCTAGAACGTAGTTATATTATTCAATATAAAAAATTGAGATGTTAATTAAAAATCAGTATTTCGTTCTAGAACGTAGTTATATTGTTCTAGACACAAGTGTTACACTTATCTATAACAGATTGATAAAATTCATGATTGCTTACCTTTCTATCATAGGACGTTGGGTATCACAAATATACTTGCAACCATGAAGTCCCGTTTCGTGACAGAATTGCGAGATATATCTTTTTAAAGTGTAAAAGATTTTTCGTACAACTTTTCCCAAAATACCGATGAAACTCCGTTTTCGCATATGTTTCATGTTTTGAATTGTTTAACGAAGGCTCAATTTCTCTATCAACTTTAAAATATACTACTTCATGTATTAAGGCTGTGTGAACTTTTCCTTCAATTTAATTTATTTGTTTTAAATTATTAATGTAGTCAGCGTTGAAAAGAGTGTAGCGTATACAATTCGATTGAATGTTGCAAACAAATTATTTGTAATTCTGAGAAAAAATTGAAAAATACCTCGATTAGATTGATTATTTAAATTTCAGCTAATTAATGATAATTCGTCAACTATTATTATATATAGTTAAGTGGATTTCAATGATTTTAACCACGTAGTGTTGAAGATACGACTATCGAGTGAAATGTAGCAGTACAGCAGCTCTCTTGCTTTATTGAAGAACGCATGATACGATGCATGCGATGTCGCGTAAAAAATTCATTTCGTACTTTTTACCGATTGTTCTCTGATAAGTTTAGATGTATGATACGAATTCCCGAGCCTTTCGTGAAAAACGATTTTCAACTGCGCGCAATAGTACGTGATTAATATTAAATGTACACGGCATTTATACGTGAGAATTCGTAGAAATGATCGGTATAGCTATGAAAAAAAAAAAAAAAAAAAAAAAGGAACTCTAGCGGATATTTAATCGAGCATTAAAACGTTTCTTCGTTTTTTCTTCTGCAACGTTTATAANAAAAAAAAAAAAAAAAAAGTGAAAAGTGAGAACAGAAACGAAGAACTTCATCGCTTATTTACCGCAATTGAAAAAAAATTACAAATTCAGGTGTATATTAAATTCTTAAATATTGATTTATTAAATGAAATTAGGTATAATGAAAAATGTAATTTTATACTATAATATAATTATATAATATATTATAAAATATATATACTATAATATAATTATATTATACCGCAATTCAAAAGAAAATTACAAATTTAGATGTACATTAAATTCCTAAGTATTGATTTATTAAATAAAATAGCAATCTTCAAATTAAGTATAATGAAAAATGTAGTTTTATACTATAATATAATTATATTATATTATACCGCAATTAAAAAGAAAATTTCAAATTTAGATGTACATTACATTCCTAAGTATTGATTTATTAAATGAAATAATAATCTTTAATTAGGTATAATGAAAAATGTAGTTTGATATTATAATATAATTATATTATATTATACCGCAATTGAAAAGAAAATTATAAATTTAGCTGTATATTAAATTCCCAAGTATTGATTTACTAAATAAAATAACAATCTTCAATTAAGTATAATAAAAAATGTAGTTTTATACTATAATATAATTATATAATATATATACTATAATATATTATAATATACTATAATATAATATAATTATATTATACCGAAATTAAAAAAGAAAATTACATATTTACATGTATATTAAATTCCCAAGTATTGATTTATTAAAGAAAATAACAATCTTCACTTAAGTATAACGAAAAATGTAGTTTTATACTATAACGTAATATTAATTTTATAATATTATATTATAAAAATGTAAATTTATAATATCGTAGCTGTGATAATTGTGAAAATCGCACGTGGCATAATTTGTAAGGATAGAAATCGCAAAACTATCTTTCCGGAGGAAACAAATCAATGCAGTGACTGTTCGAACGCTGACGGACGGAGCTCTATCTCTTTCATCTCATCCCGATCCCTATCGCGAAATTTCTTTCGAGCTGGTATCGCGCAAAATATTCCTCCTCTTTTTTCTGTCTTCCTTTCTTTTTTTTTTTTTTTTTTTTTTTTTT
>NW_025110082.1:70902-74867 GCF_011392965.1 Frieseomelitta varia
TTTTATATTCGAACCACTCGTCCGACGGTGCTCGTGCGAAATGAAAGCGTGCTCTTCGCGGCGAACAGCGGCGACACTCGATTCTTCGGCCAGGGTGAAGGATATTGGAGGCGAAATGCCCCGGCCCGGTCGTCACCACGAGTGTTCTACTCGAGGCCAGCGGCGGAACGAGTAGTCGGCCGAGTGACTCGATTCCTCGGATATTAAACTCTGAAGATGCCTCACTTCGCCGCGGCATCTGACTCAGCGAGTGTCATTAATAACTTGGAGAAGATAGATAAAGTGCTAAACACCCGTCAGCCGTGTCCTCGAGCACACGTCATTACCCTGACTACCGAACAACTCGATTAAAGGGTTTCTAAATGCATCGACCTTGTCGAGGTCGCCTACTTGCCCACCCGCCTTTCAAAGGCAATCTCTTTTCCTCGGAGAATCTTTTCCACCGCTGATTGATCGGTCGCCGATCGAGGCGAAAAGTTTCCAAATTGAATATAGTAATCGTAGAGTAATCTTCTTCGCCATTCAGACACAGTTTTCCTTTCCTGAGATTTTAGGTATTTTTCCCGAGCAGAATCATTTGTTTCAGAGCTTCTTATTTCGTGTTATTGTTACGGAGAAGCTGCGTCTAGTTGAACTTTTTTTTTTTTACTGGTCATTATGATCACGTGGAAGGTTTAACGTTGTAGTGTATATATATATATATATACACACTAGTATATACTATATATATTATATACTATATATACTATATATACACTAGTATATACTATATATACTGCATATACTATATATACTATACATACACTAGTATATATTATATATACTACATACTACATATATCTACATACTATATACACTATATATATATACAAAGTGTATATCTATAAATATGTGACCGTTTACTAGAATTTTGCAGTAGAAATGTCCGTACGTGAGCGGCCGATCGTACAGTAGTATATACGTACGTTTGAGTAGTTCAGTAACATATTCCAGTACGTGTAAACCATTGCCTACTTGTCAATAATTTGTTCCCTAGATTCCACGTTGTGTACTTAATTAATTAATGTTTATAAAAATTTACATATTTATTGAAATAATTTTTAAAAGACGAGTAATTGACGAAAGTGAATTCACTATTTATTGAAATAAATAGTGAAATTCTGAATTTGAACGGAGATTAACAAAGTTTAATTTTATTGAACTTTCATTAAGCCTATTTTAATTTAATTGAACTTAAATTACATCTGTTTCCGATTATTTAATTTATATTATAATTTTATAATTTTTATAATTATGTAATTTATATTACATAATTATTATAATTATATAATTTATATTATAATTTTTACAATTATACAATTTATATTACAATTATATTGTAATTATAATAATATATTGTAATTATAAATAATAATCGTAATTATAAATTATAATTACAATATTTATAATTACAATATAATTTATAATTACAATTAATATTATAAATATTATATTGTAATTATAATAATATATTGTATAATTATATTGTAATTACCGATCATTTAAGAGACGCAAGTTACGAAACAATCGCTTTCAAGAATAAAAATTCTACCCTGAACGTCGGGAGGACGGGACTTTTCAACATTGCTGATCGCGAGGAATCGCTGCGATATCTTTATCCCTGTAAAGAGATCGGAAATTTAGTAACTCGTGTGTTCCACTCTCGGCGGTATGATATATGTATGCCCCGTATATTGATATAATCCAATATTAGGGTGATTCCGCGGCACCCCAGCTTCAACGACACGAAGAACTTTCGTTCCGCGGAGGGCAAATGTTTTAAATCGACGGGCAAAGATCGGAGGGAAGGAAGCTGGTATTTGGCACCACCCTCCAGCTCATTTCTCGCCACTTTTAAACGGCTCTGAAATGGGAGAACTTAACAAAGAACAATTTTAGAAAGCCACGCGTCGCTTGTGCATCAACTCTTGGATAAACGTGGTTGTTAATTCGACGTGACACGTGAAAAAGTCAGTGAAGATTATTTTGCGAAAGCGAGGCATAATTGTGATTAGTATTTAATTAATTAGTATTTATATTCTGTCATCATTATCATTACCTATTCGCAATCGCACGAAAGATTTTATTTAAGAGAGAAAAAGGTGACAATAAATCCTTCATTAAATATTAATTAAATTTTACTCAAAATTATTTATTATCGTTGCTCAAAATTATTTATTATCATTACAGGAGTTTGTCACGTTAGAGTTTATCATAACATTGGCGGTGTGAAATTTTAAATGCTTCAAATGATTAAATTACTACGATTTAAAGTTGTAGATATACACGCAAGTGAGGGACCAAATGAAAAGATCGAGATTTCGCTTTCAACGTAGGAAAATTAATACATCCTGTTATTATCTATTATCTATTATCAACTGTTATTATCTATTGTCAACCCTACTATTATCAACGATAATTAAGAGACAAATGAGACATAAATTTAATGCCGATAAATCGTCGCGTTGGGGTATCAAAGGCTTCTCGATGTGTACGTGTAGTACGGTAATTTTAATTATGAGATAGATTCACTCCGATGTCGGTGCCGCGCAGAGAAAATTACTGCACGTGGAAAGGGTGATTCCGGGTGGATGGGGTAACAATGTATTATGTGTCCCCCTGTCAACCTCTCGCGTTAACCGCAAACCCCTTCTATTCACCCCCAACAATTCGTTAACTGCTATCGAATTGACTTTAACCGCCGTTTAAGTTGAAAGTGCAACCCCGTTACCTTTAACAAAAGTTGACAATCGCCCCCGGCGAGACGCTGGTAATTGCATTTTGTTCCTTTCAGAGGAATCTATAGAAATTTATAAAATAGACTTTGTAGAATAGATAATAGATAATAAATAGGATAATAGAATTGATAATAGATAATAAATAGGATAATAGAATAAATAATAGAATAATAGAATATTATTAGAATACAATTAATAATATTATAGAATAGAAAATAGAATATTATTAGAATAGAATTAATAATACTATAGAATAGAAAATATTCTATTCTAATGGAATATTATTAAAATAAAATTAATAATACTATAGAATAGAAAATATTCTATTCTAATAGAATATTATTAGGATAGAATTAATAATATAACAGAATAGAAAATAGAAAATAGATAATAATAATACGCAGATTTTTATATGAAACATTAGACATTGATTCTAAATAAAATTATAAACTTATAAACATTCTATTGATATTAATTTGATTTATAGTACTCTAATGCAGTTGGGTATATTATACCGAACATGTGAAGAAACTTATAAATTTACACGTGTACGTAGAGTACGAAATATAGATATAATAAACTAAATTTATAACACATGTATATTTTTAGGCTTTATCTTACGTATTTCGCACGCGCTGTCCTATACTGAACGAAATTACATGCTGAAACGAACGAGATGCTTGTAATTTTTTAGAAAACGAGAAACAACTCGAAGAGAAATATATCTTCGAATATTTTCGAAACGAAAGAAAGAAAAGAAATAATTGACAAACGTTGACAAAATGATCGAGAATTAAAAAACGTTAGATCGAAGTTGTTCTTGCGACATAAATGCCGGAAGTGGCAATAAAGTTAACCATGTAGGAGGTTTTGAAGGGGCGAATTGTTTAAAACTGTCCTGTCGCGCGTGAGCCCCCGTTGTCGAGAATGAAAAGAGGTTATAGATATGAAGAGTTCCGGGGGATTTGTAGCCATCTATACGGCATCTGTATTGTAGAATCGATGGGGAGGGAGCGACGTATTTCGCGGAACATTGAGCCCCATGGACTTTAAAATACACCCGAAACCGAATCTGTCTTTCTCTCTGTACACTCTGAGATTCTCTCTTTCCGATCGTATAACATCACCCTAGTGTCGCAGTTCTCTATACTTTTTATCCCTTATCGACAGTATATTGAAATATATCGT
>NW_025110082.1:74995-80675 GCF_011392965.1 Frieseomelitta varia
TGCAGAAGTAACACGGTCTTTCGCTCCGAAAAGAAACAATGATTCTTTTATTTTGAGAAACAACAAGTAAACAAGAAGAATAAATTTATATTCAAACAATAAATCTGAAACAAAAGGAAAATTTATTGCTAAATGCTTGTGTAATATATTTCGAAGATGGCGATAGTAATAAGATAAAAATCAGAGTCTAAAATGTCCTGTGAATATTTTTTTTGATTTCACATGTCAATTAAGACATACGGGGAATATTTTATCTATCGCTATGTGCGTTCAGCGCGTTCAGAATGCGTAAAAGAAGGGAAGCACATAGAGGGTGGTACATAGGACGCATACATAGGGGTTTGCACGCCGGGAGAACTTTATGGGGGCCCCAAGTATATTTCCTGATTGAGCGGACTAATCCACGCAAAGGAGGTTTTATCGTCGAGGTATACGTAATCGAAGGGGTCTCGTCTCCACGCGAATGTCGCGCTGAGAAGTATCAGTAACGTCAGTATCAAGTAGTTGCACGAAAAACTTACTTAGCTCGTCCGCATCGATTATATATATCTCTCTGTATGAAACCTGATCTCGCCAATTTGAATTTCTTTGTGGAAACTGTCAACAGAATTTGAAGAGAAATTATGGACGATATTAAAATTTTACAGAGCTCAATAAAATCCAAAATCTGCGATCTCACAATCGTACAATACGTCGTGTGTACGTATTCTAGCCGCGACAAGATAGCTTACTGCAGAGTATGCTGAAGAAACATTGTTTAGAAGATTCTAGGACGTAGTGCTTCAACAAGATTATAAGATTTTAGGATCATTGTACTGTAGATTACAATCTACTGGGATCAATGAAACTAAAGTAAAACATTTATAAGATTCTAGTACTACAATATCTTTTCTAACACGACTTATTATACTCGAGATTATATTATAGGTAACTCATCCGGAAGATTTTGAGACCTCGTAGGCTCGTGTCGAACAGGATTATGATGGAATCCACACTTTCGTGTCGTAGATATCGAGATACTTCGATCTTGTACAACTTCAAGTCTTGTATCTCGACCTTAGATTATAGTTTATTGTACCGAAGATTATAGTTTATTGTAAGATTGTATAAGATAATATAAGATTAAAAGAATATAGTAATGTAAGATATAAGATAATATAAGATTATAAGAATATAAGATTATATTTTATAAAAAATATAAGATTATACTCTTATGTAATCTTATATTTTATATTATTATATTCTTGTAATCTTATGTTATCTTATATCTTATATTATTATATTCTTGTAATCTTATGTTATCTTATATCTTATATTATTATATTCTTATAATCTTATATTATCTCATATCTTATATAATTATAAAAATATAAGATTATATTTTTTTATCTCAATTCCCAGTTTAAACTATTTCATAAGGATTGATCCCTAGATCTTGTTGTTACAGATTTCGAGTTCATCAAATTTGGTCTTCTATCTATACTTTGATCCTGTGATAGTCCTGTCTGTTAACAATACCACTTGTGGTAGATTTACAAATCATTTTTCTCTAGATCTAATCTGCAGAATCATAATCTACGACGTCGTACATACTTTTCGATATCTATAAAACTCCAGATTGTTGGTAGGCGATACTGAATTATCTTCTTTGTTTCAACAAAAATCGACACCTATATTACAATTAGCTCCGTTCAACAATACTAAAATGTCACGCTCGAACGAAGCGGTGCTTGTCACTTTCGCAAAAAGTTCGTATCAGCTTGAGAGAAGTTGACAGAAGCGGCGCGCCGAAACGTCTCCTGACGAACTTTTCCTCTGATCGAAGTCGACGACGGTTACCATCGGAATGGACAATAACGAGAGAAGAAGTCTGGAAACCCGTGGAACGTTTATGCAGGATTCTTTCCAGGATCATCCTCTCCCCTCCCCCCCCGCCCCGTCCCACCGTAAATAGCGGGACGCACAACTGTACTATCGCAACGGGAACAATAAAAATAGACCTCGCGTATAGGTTTGGACCCCGCTCACTATCAGGCCGCGAGTTACGATTAAAAGACCGAGCCGCAGACCCGCCCAGGCCGTGTCTCGAATTCTCAGTTTTCCAGGAAGGCGAAGAAGGGGGGTTGCGACAGTGGGGTGGCCCACCGGGGCCAAAAGGCCAACTCCTCTGGAGGACTAGCCTCTCGCTAGGTTTACGCTTATCGTAAACATCGCCGCAGACAAATCTCAGTCAGTGGCGAAACCCGCTCCAACCCGTATTTGGGTGTGTGTGTGTGTGTGTGTGTGTGTGTGTGTGATAGGCGGCGCGCGCGGAGAAATCGCCGACGCGATCCGACGAAATCGTAAATACGAGCTGGGGATGCCTTGACGAGAAGGAACGAGTACGTGAGTACGTGATCCTCTATGATTCTCTGGTTGCACGTGAGCCTGGAGGATGCTGATTAGTCTGATTGTGAGTTACGAATGCGTAATGTGTGTGTGTGTGTGTGTGTGTGTGGAGTAAATGAAGATCGATAATGATCGAGTGGAATTATTACATCGAAGAATCGAGGAAGTAGTCTGTTATATTGTCGGACAGATTGCAATTGTGTATGTCACCGGTGTATATATAAAATTGTAATTATAATAATTATATGTTATATATATTGTAATAATTACGTTATATATTATATGTATTGTAATAATTATATGTTATTTATTATAATAGTCTGTTATATTATATTGTCGAAGAGATTGCAATTGTGTGTCACGGGTGGATATATAAAATTGTAATTGTAATAATTATGTGTTATATATTATATATATTCTAATAATTACGTCATATATTATATATATTATAATAATTATATGTTATTTATTATAATAGTCTATTATATTGTCGGAGAGATTGCAATTGTGTGTCACGGGTGGATATATAAAATCGCAATTATAATAATTATATGTTATACTATATATATATATATTCTAATAATTACGTCATATATATATATTATAATAATTATATGTTATATATTATAATAGTCTGTTATATTGTCGGAAAGATTGCAATTGTGTGTCACGGGTGGATATATAAAATCGTAATTATAATAATTATATGTTATATATTATATATATTCTAATAATTACGTCATATATTATATATATTATAATAATTATGTGTTATATATTATAACAGTCTGTTATATTGTCGGAGAGATTGCAATTGTGTGTCACGGGTGGATATATAAAATCATAATTATAATAATTATATGTTATTTATTATAATAGTCTGTTATATTGTCGGAGAGATTGCAATTGTGTGTCACGGCTGGACATATAAAATCGTAATTACAATAATTATATGTTATATATTATATGTATTACAATAATTACAAAGATTACTAAAATATAGCGTGTTTTCGTTCGAAAATCATGCTCGATTTTCATCATCGACGCTTCAACTTGGCCATTTAAACAGCGTCGATCGATCGATCGAACTCACTTACTAGTACGATCATACTACTGTACAATTCTTCTCCGAACAGTCGATTAACTGATCTTCAATTAATTAACCGACATTGAATTTCCTGCGCTTGCACTGCGCGCCTAAATCAAAGGTTGACTCAGGAGCGGAGTACGTGAGGATTCTGATCCAATTTTCCAATAAAAGCGGCAAAAAGGGTGTCGGCTAAGCGGTCAGTGCCGGGGCGCTGGTTAATGTGTAGACACTTCGTGTTCACGGCTGTATCAGGTCAAAGAATGAATATTCAACAGTAAACACCGGCGACGATTTTGCAAAGGGTTCGCGAGAGAGGGTTTGTACGTGGAGATACAGAGAGAAGGGAGAGCAAGGTGGTTCACGGTGGGTTTGGCCAGTGCCACGGGGGAGATCTGCCGTGACTTGTGCAGATATAAAGCCGTGGCTACGCTTGAGAGGGACATTGTTTACGATATTACATCTGTAATACTGGTCAAGTGGCCAGTGTCCAGCGGTGTTCCGTAATCTCCTCTGTGCCAGGACTTTGTTCTCTGACCAGATACAGCACGTCGAGCTGCTCCAGCCCGGCTTGGTAAACGGCGGTGGCCTCGTAAGTGCATTAAGGATAGTAAGCTGGTTTAATACGTTCTTCAAGTATCTGCTGCAGTATGCACGTATTCTTGTTGCCTATGCAGCGTTACGCTGCACACTCCGATGTTATATCAGCGTTATCGAAATAACCTCGAATGCGCAAACATTCATGCTTCTACGTGTATGAAACATTTTAACATTTTATCAACATTGCGTTAAAACACGATTGTCATTAACAATACAACGTCTGAGAGTGTTGAAGATGACCTAACGAATATTGATATCCGTTCTTTGATATCGTGGTTGTTGAGATATTTGTACAAAATATATAAATATTGTATTAAATGTGTTGTAATTTCTACGTATACATCTCTGATCTATCTCGAAGACAATATATTGTAATAATTGAGAGTCCTGTCGCATTATGGTGTAGTACAATTTTAAAATGTTTAACGTAGTTTGTTATGGTTTATTATTGAGAAACAGCAGCACCTCATTCTAAAATTTACTAATATAAATAATATAATAATAAATATAATATAATATAAATATAAATACAATAATAAATATAAAATAATATAAATATAAATACAATAATATAAATATAAAATAATAATACAATAATAAATATAAATATAAAATAATATAAATATAAATACAATAATAAATATAAAATAATATAAATATAAATACAATAATAAATATAAAATAATATAAATATAAATATAATAATAAATATAAATAATAGTAAATGTAAAATGTAATTTTACGACGAACATCGGAAGACAATACTCGCATCAGTGATGATTTTCAGCCCTTGGTATATTCAGAAGAAGATCCTGTAAATCTTCAAATGTCAACTTTCGTTTGTGAAATATCCCCAGAGGCTAGAGAGCTCTCACTCGAACGTACGTTGTCAAATGAATGACATTAACTGCAATCAGAATTCCTAGATTCGGTTTCTCTGGTGACTCGCAATTTACTGTTAATTAATACAGCGATTTCACCGATACCAACTGTCCGCCGCAGAAGTCGCTGGCCGAAGGACAAACATCTCCGTAGCTGGGGGAGGACGATGTTTTGATTCTGGCTGTTATAGGGAAGACATATATCACTGGTCCACCCCATTGCTATAGATGCCAGTAGTTAGGGTGGCGATGCTGGGCCCGAATGGACACGGGGCGATTTATTGCCACGTTCGATATATATGATTATTTAAATCTTTCTCAGCTGCCGTGGTCATTCAACATTTTCGGTCCATTTTGTTTCAAATTCTCTATTTAAAAAACGTTTCTCGAACAACGCACGCAAAATGTTCGACTTTTTGACTGAACGGAATGATCAAAGTGACTGTAGGAATTTTCTAGATTTGTTACTTTAGATTTTTCTTCGTTGTACCATGAACCTTTTCGTATTCCTTGCGTTGAGTTTCTCTGATACAAGTTCTATACTTCAATCATAGTAAGTAGTGTTCAGATTTTGAGGTGAATGCTAAATTTGGTGAACAAATTTCACCATTTTAACATTTTAGTATTTGTAAAACAACTTTTAAAAAACTATATATAAAATAATAATTTTACTTTATATTTTAATAATAAAATTTAGATTTTTCGTAAAATATATAAATTCTTT
>NW_025110082.1:80905-85223 GCF_011392965.1 Frieseomelitta varia
AAAATTTAGATTTTTCGTAAAATATATAAATTCTTTATTGTACCATGAACCTTTTCGTATTCCTTGCGTTGAGTTTCATTTCTCTGATACAAGTTCTTATACTTCAATCATAGTAGGTAATGTTCTAGCGTTAACCATGGACAGATTTTGAGGTGAATGCCAAATTTGGTGAAGAAATTTCAATATTTTTAATATTTTAGTATTTCTAAAACAACTTTTTAGTATTTCTAAAAAAAACTATTTATAAAATAATATTATTTCATATTTTAATAATAAAATTTAGATTTTTCGTAAAATATATAAATTCTTTATTGTACCATGAACTTTTTCGTGTTCCTTGCGTTTCGTTTTATTTTTCTGATACAAGTTTTATACTTCAATCATAATAGGTAGTGTTCTAGCGTTAACCATGTATTGAAAGATACGATCAATTATTCTGAGAATTGTACATCACTTGTTTTCTCTCGCACAAAGTTGCACAGAACGACAAAATATACTTTGACGTGTAAATTCGCGGCCTGAAAAGCAGAAAGGCGTGTAAATTCGGATGGGAAGAGGTGTTCGGTACTGGCTAGAACGTCCGGCAACACGTTTTCGTTATGGAGATTGGTTTCGCTGACGGAATACAAAGCGTGCGTCTTGTACAGGACGTAATGTCGAAAATACAGACATGATCTCTCTTGATATATATGTATATCGAGCATGTATTCCGAATAGATCCGTCGCAAGTTTATTAAGATTGACACTCACTTTTAACTCCGGCGTGTCGGAGAATCTTAAAGTTGAAAGTCTCGCCGAATATTATCAGCGATTCGATCTACGATCTTTTCAATATGATTTTAGAAATTTCGCGAAAAATTAGATCAATGTTACGAACAAGTTGCAACAAAAATTTTCGTACGCAGTTTCGCAGTAAATATACGTATGTAATTATCCGCGTGTATTTATTCACTTTCATATATATGCATCTACCATTAATTTGTTGTAACAGTTTGTAACAGTTTGACAAGGAATTTGAATTCGAGTTAGAAAACAATTATTTCCTTGTTGTCAAGATTTCCCACCTTCGTGTAGAATCAGGCATGCAAAATTATCAATTTCACATTGATGTGAATTGATGTAGATGTCTGTCTGTTTGTTAATAGCTACAGTTAGTGCAAAAAAATGGTCAATAAAAAATGGAAAAGTCTCTCGAAATCACTTCGACGAGATCTTCAAGCTCCTTTAGACATTTCCGTGGCTGTCAAAAGATTGGAAGGAGGGTGTGAGTGTTGCGATGCAGAGGAGAGCCGCGACGAATTCCGTGTTCACAGGCGAATACAAAGGCAGGGTCGATGGATCGTCTAAGAGCGTGTCTGACAGGAAAGTCGAAATCTGTCGGTGGCAGAAATATTCGAAGCGCACGGCGTATTTCACGCCTAATTTCTCGCAAATTCCGTCCTGAATATTCTTCGTTCTCAATCTCATGCGGGCCACGTGCCATTCATCTCATAGCCGGCTGAATTCTCAACATCGAACCTCGGTCCTGAGCGCCTTGATCTTTTCTTCTTACTCCTTTTCTCTGGAAAATCATCTTAGAGTCTTATTTTGAACATCAACGTGTCAGAGAATTTATTATCAGTAAGTCTGAAGCTTGTTGGAAGATCAGTTAGTATTAACACTTGATGCAATGCATAAAATGATATGACACAGTATAAAATACTTCTATGTATGTAGTTTAATTTAATCATTATATTTTAGAATACAAAATATAATATAAAATATATTTTAAAATATAAATTATAACATAAAATATATTTTAAAATATAAAATATAACATAAAATATATTTTAAAATATAAAATATAATAATATAAAATATACTTTAAAATATAAAATATAATATAAAATATATTAACATAAAATATATTTTAAAATATAAAATAGTATAAAATAAAATATATTTTAAAATATAAAATATAATATAAAATATATTTTAAAATATAAAATATAATATAAAATATACTTTAAAATATAAAATAGTATAAAATAAAATATAAAATATAATAATATAAAACATACTTTAAAATGTGAAATAGTATAAAATAGAATATAAAGTATACTTTAAAATACAAAATAGTATAAAATAAAATACAGTATAATATAAAATATATTTTAAAATCTAAAATACTTCTATATTTATATTTTAGTTTAATGATTATATTATATTTTAATTATCGGTAGTTTTAATTATACGTAGTATACATATATATATATATATATATATATATATATATAAATTTTTCAATTCTTTTCTCCAAACTGATTCTCCGAACGTAAACGTCAAATTCCTTTAGTATAATAAAATTAAGTAATAAAATAAAATTATATTTAAAATTAAATAAAATTTAAATTAAATCGAATAAAATTAAGATTAAATCGATCTAACCGATCTTAATGTAATAACTTCCAATGAGAATCTGTATCAAACACCGCAGATATTTGAACCTACAAAAATGTCTGACAATAGCGATCGCCTGGTATGGTCATTAACATGGGCAACCAAAGGCACTTTCGGTGCGGAGATATTTCGGTCAGGACGTGTGCGTTGTACTCCGTGTCGTCGATTCACCCCATATTTCTTTCGAAGCTGACCCACCCCTATTACACCCCTTCCACCCTACACGCACGCACACCAGCCCAGAAATTCATTAGGGGTATCTGATATTTCTGGTGGGTGCTTCGCGCCGGAATAAATCATACGCGCGGCCCAACGGAAGCGTTTTGCCGGTACGCCGAGCTTCTTTCTCGGTGCATGCGCGATCTATCCATTTTATCTCCTCTATCCGAAAGAAGGGGATGAGCCTGGGCAACCAGCAACCGTGGAGAGACGAAGAAGCAGGAACGAGGAAACGAAACAAATATAGCGGCTGCAAAAACTATTTCCACGTAACCCATTGGTTTCCTTTTTTTTTTTTTTTTTAGTAGATTTTACGTTGTTATCTCATTGAAGAACAAAATTAGTAGAAGAAATGGTAAAAATGGTAATTTGTCTCTCGAGGTAAGTGTTCTCTGATCTTTGGCAAAAATTTTCGACGAGCAAATCATTAAATCAGAGATGTATTGTATGTATGTATAGATCTATTGTATTATACGTTCGAACTAGTGCAAATTTTAATAAATGTATACATGTCACGCGAGACACTTTGTAATAATTCCTGCCGTATCTATGAAAGCTATCTGTGATGTATAGATACTGATAAACAAATGATATATTTTCCATAATATTGTTGAAAATGTGATCAGCGAGAGGCGAACGAACTTGTTACACAACCTAACGGGCATAGAGAAAGAGAGAAAAAGAAGGGGAAACACAGAGGGTGCGACAAGGAGACGAGGAAGTGAGAGAAAGAGAGAGAGAGAGAGAGAGAGAGAGGAGATCGGTAGAAAGCGTTTACGTCGAAGACGAAGCGAAGAAAGAAGGCTAAACGCTTGAACGTGATCCGAGCTTAAACCGTTCGTGGACATCGAGCAAATCTTGTTACTGAACTCGACCACCCGCCACCCCTAAACCACGAACCCAACATCGAAGGATGGTTTATATATAACAGAAGCCACCGCGGAGATCTAAGAAGCTTCTCTCTCGGCCCGTTCTCGATCGGCTCAATCTTACTGGCATTCGTGATCGTTCGAGCGTGCTCCGGCCCACCGTCTTACCCTGCCCTCCACGTAGATTGAAATTAATTTCGGTATTGCGTCGCGATTGAAAACTCGACTGCGCCACGGATGACCGATACCATCGGAAGGGGGTACCTTCTCTTCAGTGGGCGAACGAGTTACCACGGAGAATTACTGTGCTCGCGCTCTCAACGATCCGAAGGATTTTTAGGGGAAAATTGAGAATTTTTCCTCCAAAAGGGGATTCCACAAGTGGTGAGAATTAATTTCCAACTCTTTGTTCAACCTCTTGCCTTTTCGTATTCCTTGCGTTGAGTTTCATTTCTCTGATACAAGTTCTATATTTGAATCATAGTAGGTAGTGTTAACTAGCGTCAACCATGGACAGATTTTGAGGTGAATGTTAAATTTGGTGAATAAATTTCAATATTTTAATATTTTAGTGTTTGTAAAACAACTTTTAAGAAACTATATATAAAATAATAATTTTACTTTATATTTTAATAATAAAATTTAGATTTTTCGTAAAATATATAAATTCTTCATTGTACCATGAACTTTTTCGTATTCCTTGCGTTGATTTTCATTTCTCTGATACAAGTTCTATATTTCAATCATAGTAGGTAGTGTTAACTAGCGTTAACCATGGACAGATTTTGAGG
>NW_025110082.1:86275-88439 GCF_011392965.1 Frieseomelitta varia
AGATTTTGAGGTGAATGCTAAATTTGGTGAATAAATTTCAATATTTTAATATTTTAGTATTTGTAAAACAACTTTTAAAAAACTATATATAAAATAATAATTTTACTTTATATTTTAATAATAAAGTTTACATTTTTCGTAAAATATATAAATTCTTAAATAAATAAATTTTCTTTATTGTACCATGAACCTTGAGTTTCATTTTTCATACAAGTTGTATACTTCAGTCACAGTATCCTCTCAAATCTTGCACTGGAATGACGTGCCACGCAGTGTCGAGAATTTTTCGTCCCAAAATTGTAATATTTTCTCAGTTTTAAGTACATTTAAAACAAAATAGGCGAAACAAATAATAAATTTGTTACTTTTCAATAATTTCTATCCAGTGATATCAACACACATATATCGACGAGTTCAAAACGAAAGCGACGAATTATTGTATACGGTTTGGTCACTCGTTATGGTCCGCGATTAGTTGCCAGCGCATGTGATTAATACAACTGTTCACGAACGTGTTATCGAAAGAATTTTTTTAGATGACGATTTGATGTAGAGATTACAAATATATTTATATATATTTCGAAGAAGTCACGAGAGTATTTAAACAGTAGTTAACAGTATTTAAACAGCCAGAACTGTATTATGTTAGTAATTCTGAAAATTCACTGGAATCATATTTAACACTTGTAATATACTTAAAATGCTTATTAGTGTACATCGTATACCAACTTTTTTATTACTTCTCTTTCTTACTTCTTTATTATTATTTTATTATTATTATACCAACTGTTTTTTATTAAATATATAATTGCAATAACGAATATCTTGTAACTATCACGTGCATTTTCCGATTTATCCTAAATTTTATAGCAATTGTAAATACAGTGTTAATATCTTTTATTCAACATACACAAAAGTTCTTTCACGATAAGTGTTCGAATATTTTCGCGAGACATTGTATAACGAATTAATAAAAGAAACGACGGTCTAATTATTATGTTCGTTTTACGATAGTATCATAATACAAAGCGCAAGATTGAACTTTCGTTCAGGTAAATAAATTGTACCGTTAAGAAGAAAGAGACGAATCTTTCGAAAGACTTGGTATAGTTTTTGACAACTATACCAACGACGACCGCGAATTATTCGTACATTACCGAATTCAAATTAATTTCACGCGCGGCACCGTAAATCAAAGCTCGCCGGTCTATAACGGGTGGGTCCTAAATCACAGCGCGGTAATTGCAGCACCGCTCGGCCGGATCTGCGCGCGGTATACGTACCGGAACTACCTAACAGATGAGGGTATTGAACGGAACATTTTGTTCCGTTGAAAAGAGATTAAAGGCTCCGATCTTCCTTGCTTTTCGCTCGTGCGAATATACGTGCGCCTTCGGTCTAACAAAAGCGACAATAGACCAACTAATTTTCAACAAAAGTGGTATTTGTTTTTGTTATTTTGTAATTAACGAAATAGCAGAACAGCGAATGTGAAATTTTCGTTGCAGTGAATTGGAATGTGGCGAGAAAAATCGATGAAATAGAGGGTGTTTCACGTACCGAGAAATAAGTTTTTAGTTTATAGAGATTTTGATGTAGTATGTGGTATGTAAAATTTTTCACACAGCATAAAATGCAGGATTTACGGTTGGAGTACATTTGTTTCGATGTTTAATGTTTATACACGCTATAGATCTTTTTATCCTCCGAGTGAATTTCCAATTTTGATCATTTACACTGAACTAATAAACAAGTTTTTCGTTCCAGTGTTAGAAACATAATGAGACGACAGAGAAAAATACGTAAATATTGATAAAAACTATATTAACACGTAATATTTAAAATTAAACTAATTGTAGTATCACAACGGCTCCAATGATCCACTTAAGTGTCGTTCAGTACATTTGTACATTTTAGGTATATAAGAAATATAATAAAATATAATATAAAATATATAATATATAGACTAAATTATAAAATTATAAAATATACTAAAATATAAAATTGAATAAAATGTAATATTACTAAATATACTAAGTTATAAAATTTATATACTAAAATATACTAAACTACAAAATTTATGTACTAAAATATACTAAACTATAAAATTTATGTACTAAAATATACTAAATTACAAAATTTATATACTAAAATACTAAATTAC
>NW_025110082.1:88489-92962 GCF_011392965.1 Frieseomelitta varia
ATACTAAATTACAAAATTTGTATACTAAAATATACTAAATTACAAAATTTGTATACTAAAATATACTAAATTACAAAATTTATATACTAAAATATACTAAATTACAAAATTGAATAAAATGTAATAGAGTAAGTTTCTGAAAAATAGAACCACCCAGATATTTCTGAGAAAACAAATTTTCAAAGATTAAAAATATAATACTAAGATTCTTACTGCTGTTACATAAAACGAGGTAGATTTGGAAACTGACTGTCAAAGAAAATACAAGCTCGTAGGGGTGCTCGGTTGACGCAAACCATCTAGTGTTCTACTTTCTTCACAGAATAAACGACAGGAGTTTCCGCGCGTTAACAAGGAGGAAGGTGAGATTTCGTGAGAAAGCACGTCAACCGAATGCGCGATATATTGGATCGGGGGAGCCGGGTCAGTTTAAAGGAAAAAAGAGGAAAAGCCCGGCGAAAGGCAAAGGCATAAAGGGCCGTCTTTCAACAAGGCTAATTTTTCGTGCAACCCCTCTGTATCAAGATCACGTATGCTATTCGCCTCTGGGCACGACTCTGGTGAAAATTCATGCGTCGTATTTTTACAACGAAGACGTAGTCTTTCGTTGATGCAAGGAACATAAAGTTAAAAAATCATACGTCGTATATTCAATTGTTGAATTGAATTACGATTTTTCACTGTTTTTTATTTTGACCTACCGTGGTAGTAGAAATATTTATTCATTTTATTCCGCGAATAAGATAATTCAGTAATAATAAATATTTTGCTCGTGACATTCAATACCTTTAGTCCGATGATTGTAGGACTCAGAAGCCAATCAATTGTACATTTAATTTATTTAATTAAACAATTACATATACAATAATTACTTTTCATACATTTATTTTATTTTATTTTATAATTATTTTACGAATTTTCCCTTAAAAACGGCCTGCGCCACGCGTTTTTCGATATCTTCATTATCAAAAAATCTCAATGGATCAACTTAGTTGATGATATTGTAATAACTATATTACAATAATTATATCGTAACGCCTGAAGATTTTGACAATGAAAAGGCATTTGTCGTTTCGAATGAAAAGCTTGACTTAAACCGACTTCTCACCCTCTTCAATCGATGATTTCATTAAATGTTTATTAAATATTTAATAGATTTTAAATATTTTATCAAGCACGATTAAATTTAAACAAACCGCATCACGACTTTCTTACTCACCCTCCCCCCTCGCCAATCATCCTGCCCCCTTTTTAACCCCTTTCGCTAAAGCGAAAATCCATCGAATCCCCACCTTCCCCTCAGGAAACTTAATTTCACGTCTAATTGCCAACCTCGCGGTAATCTTGTTCCCTCTATCGAGGTAACGTTGCGTGGACTCCTAAACATCCCTGCTGTCCGGGGAACAGAGAATCCGTGCACAGAGGAGTCGATGCAGTCGTCACTCGGTCAGGATTGCCAGAGACTCAATGACGACTGACGAGTTGTCCTACGGCACGAGGGTGCAAACAAAGGACGGACGTATCGGGGCTAGATAGAAAGAGAGATTCGCTGTTAAAGGGAGGGAGGGGGGGAGAGGGAGGGGGTGGAAGAGACGCGCGAAGAAAAAGAGAGGGAAAGAGAAGGAATGATAAAGGAAAAGGGAGCTCGAAGGGGGTAGGGGGAGAAGGAGAGTGTGGCTAGTGATTGGATTACAGTCAGGGAGTCCCCGTGGACTCGCCAAATGACCGGGACAAATTGCCCCTCGCCTTCGGGAATACTTATATATCTGAAACGATCGAGCTTCATGTGTCCTCTCAGGTCCTGTTGCCTTCCTCCCGGGTGCACACCCACCCATACATTTCCACAGTACCTACAAATGACGGCAATGAGCGCCGGTCTTGTTTGGTGTGCTTCCTTTTCCGAAGCTGGAGAAACGCCGGTGGTTGAGAAATATCGCTATAAATTGGTAGCTTCTAATATATTTTCAAACCGGAATGGTGGATGTTGCGCATCCTCGACTGATGTAATAAAAGGAGTATCGCAATTGTTGTCGAAGATTTACATTGTGTTTATGAGATATTCTTAGACGAAAAGGCATTCATAATTTATAAGAAGTAGAAAAGAATATACACGTAATATGTAAAAAATGTTCAAAATACACGTAGTACAGTCGAGAAATTTCTACGTATCTACGTAAGTACAGTTACAAAATTTCTACGTACCTATGTAAGTAAAGTCACAAATTTTTTACGTATCTACGTAAGTACAGTCGCGAAATTTCTAGGTTCCTACGTAAGTATAGTCACAAAATTTCTACGTACCTACGTAAGTAGAGTCAAACAATTTCTACGTACCTACGCAAGTACAGTCACAAAATTTTTATGTACCTACGTAAGTACAGTCGCAAAATTTCTACGTACTTACGTAAGTACAGTTAAAACATTTCTACGTACCTACGTAAGTACAGTCACAAAATTTCTACGTACTTACGTAAGTAAAGTCACAAAATTTTTATGTACCTACGTAAGTACAGTCGCAAAATTTCTACGTACTTACGTAAGTACAGTCAAAACATTTCTACGTACCTACGTAAGTACAGTTACAAAATTTCTACGTACCTACGCAAGTACAGTCACAAAATTTTTATGTACCTACGTAAGTAGAGTTACAAAATTTCTACGTACTTACGTAAGTACAGTCGCAAAATTTCTACGTACCTACATAAGTACAGTCACAAAATTTTTATGTACCTACGTAAGTAGAGTCACAAAATTTCTACGTACATACGTAAGTACAGTTGCAAAATTTCTACGTACCTACGTAAGTACAGTTAAAACATTTCTACGTACCTACGTAAGTACAGTCACAAAATTTCTACGTACCTACGTAAGTAAAGTCACAAAATTTTTATATACCTACGTAAGTACAGTCGCAAAATTTCTACGTACTTACGTAAGCACAGTCACGAAATTTCCACGTACCTTCGTAAGTTCCATATCTTTAACAGTGTTCATAGAAATTGTACGAACATCCACTAACGAACCAACATACATACCAACGTACATCCCAACATCTAAACTGTACTCTTAAACATTTTCTAGATGCACAATAACAAAAATGTCTCGCGATCACGTAGAATCGAGTGAATTTTATATGAAAAACTAACTTGTTAGAGCGTAGGCATTATAGGCGACGAAAATCCAATTAGAGAGGTGTTAAGACTCAGAAATCCGCGAGAAAGCCTTTCATCGTCGACCTCGCTGCACATCCACGGGGAACGTGTGTCCACCAATCGGAAGGTGAACGGACACACCTCTCTCGGATACGGCAATTCTACCCCGAGCCCGGACGTTTCTCGCCCCGTGCCACACTTACTTGACGTAATAACTTGGCGTTTACCCATTGTTTATAGTCCTGGAGCATCGTAAATCGCGCGCTGGTAGTTACACCGGTAGTTACTGCCGGCGTGTGCGTCTTCGGGAATTCGAATTCCGCTCGGTACGATCGGTGCATCGACGTACGACAACTGCGCTCTACTCGTTTTCTCTACGTATACGAAAAGGGGCGAGGAGGGGAACGATGACGATAACGACTCTCTCAGGAGCTCTGAGCGAACGTCACTGCCGAATCGCTGATAGTCTTTTTACATACTATCCCCGCGGTGCTTCGTAGAAAAAAAAAAAAGAAAAAAAGAAACGCAACGACGACCAACGATACCGATATCGTACTACAGTCGAGAGTGACTCACGATTGAGTTTCTGAGATCGTAGTTTCTCTCCTATTTCTATGGAGTTTTGACGATCTTGTAATCGTGATTCGATTCAGAATGATCACATATCAATGGTTTGATGTTAATTGTAAGTGGATCGTTTGTACAAATTTATGTTTCTGACTTTGAGAATTGATAATGTTTAATATTGGTAAATCCTAGAGGAAATAGTTTAACAAGTGAACAGTATATTATGGTAGACTTTGGATATTTCACATTTCATATATTTCTACATGTTACGTGTATTTATATTTATGATTAAACTTCCATGTACTTTTACATTTTTAAATCTTCTGTAAATTAGAAGTGTGCGAGAACCGGACAATATCGGGTTCGGGTCAGGAACATGATAATTTCGAGATTCTCGAAAGAATCGGGATTCCCGAAAGAGTTGGGATTTGGGAAAGAATTGGGAACAAGCTTAAATAATTCGTTAAAACCCACGCCTTCAACTGTATCGAAATATCGCAGATCTAGAACCATCATTCGAGCAATTCCTTCTGTTATATCTTTTGGCTCAACAATCTTTCGCGTATCATTTCGCAGATGCGACAAATTTTATATCGATTCAGTTTCTTTTCTAGCACATATATACTAATGTTTGAATGCATGTGCTTCGAACGGCGTAATAAAGTAGTAGTAATTGCATACTTACTTTTAAATTCATGGTGACAATGCGTGCATCCCGCCTTTGTGTCATCTTTTTCTTGAAAATGTTCCCAAA
>NW_025110082.1:93037-97301 GCF_011392965.1 Frieseomelitta varia
GAAGAAATCGAACTGTGTATTTATATATTTTGTAGGCTGCTATAGTAGTTCGAGAAACGGTAGTTTCTCGAAATTTTCGGGAATCTCGACTTTTTCAGGAACCCGATCTGACCCGACTCGACCTCGCATACTGTAAATGCGCAGATATCTGCAGAATTTAATTTAATTTCGAAATTATTTGAATTTTGGACAAATGCGTTCCGTCTGTATTTTGATTTATGCCTGTGTTCAAAATCAATATAATTATAATTCAAGTACATTCAACATAGTTTTATATTCTGTCCATCGTACTTGATATTTCGATATCCTTTTTCTTTAAAAGAGTCTGTTAGTAAAATGTTGTTTCGTGTGCGAGCTGGGAAACGTGCTCAAACTACTACGTAGATTTGCGAAAGAAGATATCTTTAGGCACAGTTAAGGTACCAGCAGCGATTAGTTCAGCCATTAAAGAAAGCGGAGGAAACGTTATTACCCAGCAGAAATCGGTCGCGTTATCTCTGCGCTCAATTAGACCCGTAAAGAATCGCGTATAGCTCATTGATCCTCTTTGGTTCTGGTTGTAGTCGATCGATCCTGCCACTTTTTCCCTCCACACGGCCCTTTATATTACGTTCTTTCGTAAAATATCGCGCTAATTTGACATTCTTTTTGAACGTTCGCCAAAGGAAGACGATTGTTAGCGCGACGATTGATAGTCGTCATCTTTCGCAAGTGAATGTAAGATCAAAATTTTTATTCAAGTTCATATATGCGCTAGAAGATGTAAAGACCTTTATTATTATTTTATTTATTATTATTATTTTAAAGGTACAAGTAGTTCATCTTTTAAAAAATAAAAGGTACAATATTTTAAAGGTACAATAGTTCATTTTTTAAAAAATGCGCTGGAATGACAGTTTCAAGTAATATTTATAATGCAACCCAGGCAAAACAAACGACAAGTTTGTTACTTCTTAATCATTTCTATCCGGCGATGTCATACCGACAAGTTCGAAAAGAAAACCGTAGCGACGAATATATTGTACACAGGTTCGGTCACTCGTTACGGTCCGCGTACCCAGTTTAACCAGGGGGGGTTAAACACGATTTGCTTTTCAAATCCAGAATCAAATTATGTAACGTAGAAATGTGATTGTAGGTCTTCTCTCAATTCGAAATGATTAATTCCCTCAAGACAGAAGGAAGTTTTTGCGATAATCAGCAGACTGTAGTAACAAAGATCCGAATCGAGAGGTATCGTACACGGAAAAAGAAACTCTGGGAGATGTAAGAAACTGGTGTAAATGGGACAATAAGACCGAGACCGTCGACGTCTCTCGACGTAACTCACCCTCTTTGGATCCCTCCCTCGGCGAGCCTGCTGCGTAGGGTTACAGGAAATCGGGATGCAGGATATCCTCGATCTGATTGTTCACGGATACAGCTGCTGACATTCCCCGTACACGTCCGACGAATAGATATTATCCAGGTCTCGAGAGGATTCCCCCGGAGCACGTGACTCGCGCGCATCATAATAAAGCAAGTATTAACCTAGTTGTTAACCAGTTGCGTTACTTATACACTTGGTCTGTATCTGCTACGTACACGCTTTTGCTTCTTTCAGTGCACCACCTTTCATACATAATAATAATCCTCGTTATATATTGTTGCGTGATATTCTCTGGGATACACGTTGCGTCAGATCGGCACGTGAGAAATTATTTTTCTTTAATTTTTAAAAGATCCTCGGATGTAAACGTGATTTTTTGCTTTTAATTTAAACGTTCGCGTATCGTCCTAGTTCCAAACATCCAAATTTGGAACTAGGATGATTGCTTTGTCATCGTGAAAAATCAACCACAGTCAAATCGTTGCACGTGATCTTGCTTTTCAGTACACCGCCATTCGTTTTGTAATCCTCGTTACATAGTTGCGTGATATGATTTTCTGGATGTTGCGTTAGATCGGCATGCGGGAAATTATTTTTCTTGGATTTCTTTAATTTTTGAAAGATCCTGGGACGTAAACACAGCATATATATATATATACAGTGAGCAACGAAACGTATTCGTACGGCATGATAGAAAATAATTGATTATAGAAAAATTGTATAATAAATTGCAATTTACTGAAACAAATTGTTTTTATACTATTGTATATACATTTGCTAAATATATGCAAANGTTAGAGAAAAATTAAACCATAAGTAAACAAATTACATAACATTTTTCATGGATAAGTACGTATATATATATATATATGTTTGATTTTTCACAAGTTTTTAATTTAAACATTCACATATCTTCCTAGTCGAAAGACCCAAATACTTTGTCATCTTCAAAAATCAACCACAGATTCTCTCACGAAAAATCATTGTCGAATTTTGATCATATGACAATTAGATATAAATAATAATTAATAATATGATAATTAGATATAAATATCTATTTTCATCATATGATAATTAGATATAAATAATAATTAATAATATGATAATTAGATATAAATAATAATTAATAATATGACAATTAGATATAAATAATAATTGGTAATACGAGAATTACATGCAAATAATAATAATAATAATAATAACAAATACCAAACGTCCATATTGAAATATAAAAATTTCACTGTTGATTTCTTTTAAAAGCGGAATTAAAAATTAAAGAAAAAAACTAAGAGCTAGAAATCATCAATTGTCTCACGGTCATCGTCGTCGTCGTCGTCGTCGTCGTCGTCACCAAGGCGAGGTAATTAAGTCGCAACGCCAATTTCTCGTGGGGGGGTGGATTTACTGCTGTTTAACCCCTGGCTAACTTCTTCGATAAATAAGCTATACAAGCGGAGCCAGCGGCGGGGCAATGGGGGGGTGGAGACACATGAAGACGCCGGGATGGCACAGTTTGTTGTCCCAACAGAGGCGATCTGATTGCCAGTTAGTGGAGTCGAGTTAGCGCCAGTTCTGACTTTCACGAGTCCTCTTGAGGAGACGAGAGGAGAGGAGAGCTAAAGGAAAGGAAAGGAAAGGATGGATCTTGCTTCGAGGAGTTTCCTCGAAGAAGACCGGCCTCGTTTTGTTGAAGAGGGGCGAGTGCAAGCTCCTGATTAGTAGCCTTCGCCGGTCCTTAGAGAAGCGAACAATCGTCGTCTAATTTACCAGCCGATTCGATCTCGTTCGGGCCACTTAGTCTTCTTCTACCGCCGGTCTCCTATTCGTTTCTTTCCGCTCCTATCTCTATCTCTTCGTATTTTTGTTTCTTTCTTGGCACGTAGACTCGGTCGTTCGCAATTCGACGATCATCTTAATCGCTGCGGATGGAACGGAGAATCCGGTTTCCAGCTTTCCAGCGCTGGGAATTTTCGTTGGATTGACCGATGTACCGTCTAATCCAACGATGGCGAACCTATGACCCGCGGGTCAGACACTGACCCACGCGTTGATTCTTTTATAAACTTATCATCATGTACATAAAGGAATTTTAATTATTTCTCGAACCCCTCTTTTCAGAAAAATGTGAAGAAAATTACATTTTTGTTCGATTAGAGCTTAAAAATAAATACATAATTGTGTTTTATGGAGGATTTACGACTTGGTTATGTATACATATAGGTATTTTAAGTCTCAAATGTTATATGAGTTGTGTCCAAAAAAAATTTTATATAGCACTTACGATTAGAAACAGATGTAATAAACGCTAAAAAAACACACGAGATTCCATTTTCAGAAATGGGTAGCTTTGCTAGTTTTTAATATAATAAAAGAGAGACAACAAAAAATATTAAGAAATAAAATGTATATATATATCTAATGTATAGTGCACGGGTGACTAGGCACGATGTCACCCCTTTTATATCAACTTTTTGACGTCGACATTTATTTTTTGCTCTTCACTTGCAAAAGCAAAAGTTGTAAAACAAAAAGGAAACGTAAACTTTTAGAGGATTATAAAAGTGAGAACCGAAAAAAAAGTAGTTTTTAACCATCCTCCCCTCCCCCTTTCCAAGTGACTTAGTGACCCACGAGCTAGTACTAAAAAAAAATAATGAACAAAATTTGACCTACTTCCCAAAAAGGCTCGCCGTCACTGGTCTAATCGATCCTTTGGCCATTCTTTGGTCATTCGACAGACAACGAGGCGGAATTGTTTTTTTGGAACCAAAGGAAAACGTAAGCGTTGTTGCATGTGAATTTAACAGGTAAAATTATTATACCTATATATATATATATATATATATATATATATATATATATATATATATATATATATATATATATATATATATA
>NW_025110082.1:97605-127755 GCF_011392965.1 Frieseomelitta varia
TATATATATATATATATATATATATATATATATATATATATATATATATATATATATATATATATATATATATATTAATTTGTTGAAGAATTATTATTAATATAGAATATCATTAATTTTAATCTGTGGATGTACTGTCAGCAGTGTAAATTCATTGACAGTCACGATGGAATGCTTAATATTAAAAGAATAATAATGGTTCACAAGAATACTAATGTTGTACGTGTTGCAATTAATCAGTTGGCGCTGGACGATTTTTTGTCGATTTGCCGTTTATCTTCCAATGTTTTCGTTTTGCTTCGGTTCTGCAGGGACCCGGTTCCCCAAGGTGCATTACTTAATTGCTTTCATGATGATCTTCTGGAAGAGTGGGTGTTTGAAGGATCGTTATTCTTCCCTTGAAAGGGACTGTATTCTTTGATATTAACACGTACGCGATGGTACTTTTCTGGATGGTACTTTTAGCTTTTCATTACAAAGTATTATATATATACAAATACTATATATATTATATATATTAATACTATATATAATATATATACTAAATACTATATATATTTTATATATATTAATACTATATATAATATATATACTAAATACTATATATATTATATATATTACAAAGTACTATATATATATGTATATATATAAACTTAATATTTCTTACTAAATACTATATATACTATATACTAAATACTATATATATTAATATTTTAATTAAGTTTATATATATATAAACTTAATATTTATATATTAAGTTTATATATAATATTTATATTAAGTTTATAAACTTAATATAAACTTAATATTATAATTAAGTTTATATATATATAAACTTAATATTTCTTAAAAAAAGTACAAAAATTCTTACGTGTTGTTGGCTAATCTCAAACTTTGATTCTTCGTACTCCTGTTAGTGACATTACAAAAATATAACTGTCGTTTGTACACAAAAATTTCAAGACGTTTCATGCATCATTTTTCCTCATTCGTTAATGTTTGACAAGGCGAGTCTCCAAAGCACGCAATTTGCCATCAGTAAAATTCTCGTAAATTCCCAGAATCTTCGTCATTTCCCGCAACGTCATTTCCACAAGCTACAAAATTGACCTCTTCGAGTCCGATATATCGCGATCAAACCAGTATCGTTCCCGAGGCTCGTTACGCGCTGATATAAAGGATCGTCGATAACGATAACGCACGAAACGCCCGATCCAACGCCACGGATTGGAAACTGAAATCTGTCCAGTAAATCCGAACTTACGCCTCCCTGCGATTCGCCGAAAATCGTCTAACTGTACCGAAAGAGGGTTGACGCGAAGAAAGGGTCCCGAACTCTCGAGCCTCGGCGCAGAAAGCCCCGAAAGTAGTACGTCGATCTTCGAGACGAGTTTAATATGCTGGCAGTCGCATCAGGTTGAAAGTCGAGTAATTCATAAGGGCCAAGATTGTTCGACAGACTAGCTGACGGCCCCGGAATATCGTATATAAAGAGGCTTGTGTTTCCCTCCGTCACGGTTTTTTGCTTTATATCGCGCGTCTTTAATATATGTGCAAAGTTTTAATGGAAATATCGGGAGAGGGGATGTAGTATTTGTTTGGCAAGACGTTTTCCAGCGGCGAGTTTCCGAGTTTGGACGAAACGACGCTGGCTTGCTGGCGGGTAAAGATGGGGTCGCCTGCTTTTATGTTCTTCGTTTTAGCGATCTTTCTCTCGGTTAATATCGTTTGAGAAATGAAAATCCACGTTTCTCTAATTTATGAATCTCTCTGAGACAGATGTAACGCCTTCTGATGATCCAAATATCGTAGAGATATAATATAAATAATGTTTATTCAATAGAACAAATAATTAAACAAGGCAAATAACATTCAAACAACACGAATTAAATAAAATCTCTTTTAACAACACAATTGACACTTTTAACAGTTCTGTCTCAACGCTCTCTCATGACTCTCACGACTCGGTTTTTCCACGATACGGCCTAGAATTTTCTCCGTTCACATTTCGAACAAGAGAAAGCAACGTTCAACATAGAATTTAAGCTAACTCTAAGATAATCCACATTAAAACATTTCTAACGTAATATTACAGATAGTTATAATTATACAGTGCAGTAATTTTATAGTCATAGTCTTATAATATTTAATGAACATGATCAATAATTAATATAAAACCTTTCTCTCTTCCTCCCTTTCTCCTCGCCCCTTACATATAACCAAAATATTATTATACACCCGTGCCTTTTATTATAATAAAAAAAAAACATAACCCCCATAGTTAAGGCAAAAATTAACACTTGTTTACCGTTAATGTAGCAAATTTCTATCTTAAGATTGCGCGTGCTCCGAGCCGTTTTAATCTAAGAACACTTCAAACCGATAAGCTTTTACTCGTCATGCTTTTGTACATATGTAAATACTGTATATACTGGCACAAAATAAACGTCTGTTAATAAAGAAAAAAAATTATATATAAGAATAGCGCTCCCACCCTCCTTTCCCCTCTTCCTCCCGTTCCCTTCACCGCTTACACATAACCAAAATATTATTGTACAATCCCGTGCCTTATTGTATATAATAATAATAAAAAAAAAAAAACATAACCCCCATAGTTAAGGCAAAAATTAACGCTTGTTTACCGTTAATGTGGCAATAAGTGCAATGTAGCAAATTTCTATCTTAAGATTGAGCGTGCTCCGAGCCTTTAATCTAAGAACACTTCAAACCGATAAGCTTTTACTCGTTATGCTTTTGTACATATGTAAATACTGTATATATACTGGCACAAAATAAACGTCTGTTAATAAAAAAAAAAAAAAAGACAACGACTCAGTTTCTCGAAAAGCGCTCCATGCCTAGGTTGTGCATCTCGCATCACCATTCGCGTTTTTCATCGTATCTCTATGATCAACGAACAGGCCATCTGTTATATTTGAACATAACAATAATCATAGCTACAGACTAGTTGTAATAACCGATACTACGCTATACAATATTTCGCTGCAATTGGGTATTTTTGCACACAAATAATTTACAAGAGAGTCCATTCTTTCTGTAAAAAAAAAAAAAGAAACTTTTTTTTTTTTCTGCGAAAAAAAAAAAAAAAAAAAAAAAAAAAAAACACGCGTACCAATTTACACGAGAATTTACTCCGATCGTGCGAGGAACCTTGTTCCACCTTGTGCTGGAACACCTTATCACCGCTAATACCTGCGCCACGTTCTCCTTACGACAGCTTTGAACAACACTCGTGCGATCTTCACCGGTAATCCACGGCCGGGTCAGTCCTGACACTTTCCATGAACTTGTTCAAGTACGTATGGCAGGTGTAGTGGGCTCGGACAAAAGAGCAATACGCTTCCAACGACCCTGATAGCGTATTGTCACTTGTCGGGCGCAGCCAGCGTGTATTGTCCTCGCCATGGAGGTCCACTTGATCACGATCCACCGGCACTCGAGGCTCGCTCGTGTACCAGATAAGATGTCGATTGAAATTCATGCAGTCCTCCCCCCATCAGGGGGGTGCTCGCCTATCGCCAGCAGAAATCGCTCGTCGTATTGTTTCCGACCGAATCTCGGATCGGGCCTCGGGATCCGAGTGTCGACACAACTCGAGGCGAGAGTTTCGCGATCGAAACGATTTGCAATTCTTCGGCCGCGTATCATCCACCTGGACCTGGAACATCCACCGACGAGAGAAAGAGAGAGAGAGAGAGATAGAGAGAGATGCTCTTGGTACTTCTCGTCGTCGCAGGCACGTTTCGCCGTGTTGGAGAATAACTCGTAGTCTTCTCAGCTTTCGTTTCGTAATAGCAGTCGCGACTTAAATCTTTCTTTTTATTGCCCGTCAATCATCTGGACTTCACGTGGTATTGAAAAAAAATTGATATTTCCACTTCTAAATCCCCATCCGATTTGCAACTACCACAAATTTCCGCGTCCCCCGTGGAAATTAGTTTCAATCCGTGTCAAATTTTCGACTAAAGAAACACTTCGGACGATCGTTCGATCCCCCCCCCCCCATCGACATTTCGGCAAACGATATTCGCGACTGAACGATCCGATTTTCGAGGGCCGAGTTCAATCCAGCAGACGTGGAAGTGGCCCGATAACGATTTACGTGGAGACTCGCGCGAAACGATCGATCAAAAACAGTGGAGGAAATACGCGCGTTGAAAACGAGGAGAAGAAGAAGAAGAAGAAGAAGAAGGAGGCCAATTCTTCTGCTGGTGTCGCTCGAAAGGCAGAAAAAGGAAGGAGCAACGAGAAGAGGGAGAGAAAGGTTGCCGGGTAGATAGAAAGGTTCGGCAGAGAGGAGGCGCCTCCTTTTCTTCCTTTCTTCCACGTCCCCAAGGAGTAACTAACTGAACGAGAGTCAGGATAGAGGGTGTTAAGGTAATGCCCCATTAGTATGTGGCCCCCGTAGTTGCGCCGTAACACCACCGCACAGTGGTCAAACCGTGGTTTGTCTCATCGTCTCGTCTGTCCCCTTGCCCGACGAGAGCCATCGTCGCCACTGTGTGCGTACACAGTACTCGGGGCCACAGGCGCTCGGTTTTCACGTACACGCGCGTGTACGTACACACGTGTGTACGTGCCGTGAGTATGTAACTGCTGTACGAGAACGAGACCTGTCAATAGCCGGCTTGTTACCGCGACAATGATCGGCTTAACCAACGGGAAAGATCCACCCAGACGTACTGGATTTTCGGAACGGAAAGACCACCACCGGATAGCGTGTCAACATCGTTTTCCCTTCGTCACCGCTCCATCGTACTCGAGACTCTGCTTCTGATTCCCGATGAGTCGTCATCCCGATGCATTTATTGGTCGGATTACGCTGGATCAAGTAATCGTAAATATTGAAAGCTCGGTTTTTTTTTTTGGGAGAGGATGCGTGGAAAAATGGGAATAATCGAGTCGAAGAGACTTGGCTAGTTTTATGAGAAGCTTATTGATATCCAAGAGGGTTTTGTTTTGTCAATATTTAATTTTTAAAAGAACGATAAATAATCGAAATACTTTCGAATACTCACTGACGAATATGTCCGTGTGATCGTGAAATTTCGAGTCAACTCTTAGCACGAAGCAAATATATATATATATAGTATATATATCTTTAATGATGTAATCGAGTCTACACGCTCGTAGTGCCTTATCGTCTATCGCGGTGGATCTAGTTACAAAATTATTTTTACACAGGCAATTTATTCGTGATACAAGAACTGATAGGGACAATGTAACAGTAGACGCATACGTACCGCAAAATCACAGACGCATCGTGCGATCATTATTTTCTTGGAGTTGACAGGGATTATGTTCTAGGTCCACGAGTCACATGAGACGTGTGCGTGACGAAAACGTAGGTTGGTTATCGTTTAGAGACATTGGCTACTGTGAAACTGCCGCTACCCTCTTTGTCGCTCTCCTTCTGAGAATCTTGCAGATACACGTTACGTGCG
This sequence comes from Frieseomelitta varia, assembly GCF_011392965.1. NCBI lineage: Eukaryota > Metazoa > Arthropoda > Insecta > Hymenoptera > Apidae > Frieseomelitta > Frieseomelitta varia. Next base: position 103,071 of record NW_025110082.1, read on the forward strand.
CTGTTAAATGTTTCCTAGTTTCGAATTTCTGCGCGCCAACTCATAAGGTGATACTTTCATTAGAATTAGCAGAAAGCGGGTTTCTCTCGGGCGTGAAAATTAGGTAATCTCGATTAAATAAAGTAATTTATAAATTGAAATAAATCTCGAAGAAATACACGAGATACAAATTTTTTCCACTTTTATTTCTGCCACTTCTCTCTTAGAAATTTTGAATTAATTGTCTCTCACTTTTACAAAAAATATCACTATTGTACTCTTATTACGTATTATCTAAATGTTCGTTTAAAGACTAATAATAAGAAATTCATACGAATTGCATAAAGTAATATAGTATAATAGTATAATAATAATTCTATATAATAGTATAATAATAATAATATACTATATTACTTTTATTATTATAATAGTATGCATAAAGTAATATAGTAATATATGCATAAAGTAATATAATAACAATAGTATAAAATAAAATTTAAAAACATACCTTCCATTTGAAAATTCCAATGAAAATAAAAGAAGACTTTTCCATTACCTCGAAGCCAATCATGGTATGATTCTTCAAGTGACTAGCCACTTATCTCAGTTCGGCAACAAGCATGCAAGTCACTTACCCCCCATGCCGTAGGAAGACGTTGATGTGAATTAATGGCAGCTTAAGTCATAGTTAGTGCCCAAGTGTTGCGCGTACCCGAGGGGGGGAGGGGGAGTGTGCTCCGGTAGCGTAGTATTAATTAACGCGACCCCAAAATCTCTTCTTAACCCCTGAACTCCCGTTCTAAACGGCACTGTATCATGTCGATGCCCTGGTAGAAAGGGAACGAGGGGTTCGTTGGTGATTCTCGAACGAATACTTCATAAATATTATCTGTTCGTCCTCCGATATAAATATGAGCGTCTGGTATTCAATGATAGCCGATTAGAAAGTTCTATTCAATTCGATAAGCTTCGTGCACGCACATAAAGCGTTGCACATTAGGTACGTAGAACGTTTCTTCGATTTACTTTTGATTCATTGCAAATTATATTTTTTGCAAATGATATAATATACCCAAGTATTTAAATTAATATAATTAATTAACATACCTAAGTAATTAAATTAATATGATATAATTAACGATACCTAAGTAAGTAAATTAATATAATATAATTAACGATTTAGTGCCAAAGGCCTAAGTAACTAAAATTACTAAACTAAATAGTAATAAACTAATTAAACTTTTATTAAACTAAAAAGTAATAAATTAATTAAGCTTTTACTAAACTAAATAGTAATAAATAGTAATTAAACTTTTATTAAACTAGAAAGTAATAAATTAATTAAGCTTTTACTAAACTAAATAGTAATGAATTAATTAAGCTTTTACTAAATTAAATAATAATAAACTAATTAAGCTTTTACTAAACTAAATAGTAATGAATTAATTAAGCTTTTCTAAACTAAATAGACTTTTCTAACTAAATAAACTAATTAAACATTTACTAAATTAAATAGTAATGAACTAATTAAACTTTTACTAAACTAAATAGTAATAAACTAATTAAACATTTACTAAACTAAATAGTAATAAACTAATTAAACTTTTACTAAACTAAAGAATAAAACTAAACTAATAGTAACTAAATTTAATATTTACTGAAATTAGTAAATGCTAAATTAATATAATAACAGTTGGCAGGGTTTAACAATAAAATATTATTTGTCTTAAGTAGATGTAGTTATGCACCCTAAGTACCTGTGATCTATGAAATTACGTAATATAATGTTTACGTAATATATATATAATAATGTAATATGGTTTACCTTCGAATTTCGCAATTAACAAAAAACTACCTGCAGAAAACCGGGTTCGTCTCGCGGACCCTCGTGATATTTGTAATAATTCGAGGGATATTATACTACGGAATCCTCTTTTACCGCGGTGGAAACTTTATTCCAGAGCGTGGCAAAGTTTCTTCCCCAGAGGAAATAAGTAAATCTTGGAATTTTCCGCGAGAAGACGAATGGGATCGCCGAGGTGGCACCGGGTTTCCCTCGCGGATTGGAAGGAAAAATCTCAGGTAGGGAAATGGAATCGAACGGGGCGCGAGGTGTCCCACCTGCCCCCACTCTCCCCCCTCCCTCCCCCTCGATAAAAAGTGAAATTTATAATCCGTAAAAACAATTATAGAGGCTACGGCCGTGGAGTCTCGCCCCCGTTTGCCAGCAAAAACGACCAATATCCGTCGTTTGATTTATACGATCGTAGTGTGACCGTGGTCTGCCAGCCGTACAGAGGGAGGAGGGGGGGGGGGAAGGGGGCCGTCGATATTAAATAGAATATTAAAGACAACGGCGAGAGAAACCTCGGTCCCACGTTGTTTCGTGCCACCAAAATGCAGAAAGTCACATATACCGTGTACGCGCGCACGTATACACAAACGGTGAATAAATGCCGACACTTATATGCGGTGGAAGGCCAAGAAACGTTTGAAAGAGCACGGGGGCGTGAGGAGGATGAGACCAGGGCGGCCATTTCAATAAACTGACCGTCATAAATCGTACGTGCTACATACTGGCGCGTACACACGCGTATTTGCATGTGTCGCCAGCTATTGCGTTTCTACATTCGCTCCACAAGTTGCGTTCATGATATTAGAAATCTTCGTACGAGGTTCTTTTGGAAGGTTGTGAATTTGGAAGTTTCGGGATGTGGAAGTAGGTATTGATTTAGGATAGGGAGCCAAGGTGAAAGATAATCATCGATGAATTTATGTAATATTTCATATTATATTCTACGGACATTTTTAGTAGTGTCTTTTTAACGATAATAATTATCTTTCTTTTGTTCGGACAAAATAATATATAATAAAAGCAATTAACAAATAATGATATAATATAGTAAATGATATATAATATACAATATATATTAAAGTATAATATATAATATATAATAAAAGAAGTTTTACTGTATGTATGATATCTGGCTTCAATTTTAAAATAATGTATAATAAAAGTAAATTAATATATAATAAATAATATAATAATAAAAATAATAATATAATATAATAAATAATATATAATATATAACAAAAGTTTTACTGTATGTATGATATCTAGCTTCAATTTTAAAATAATATATAATAAATAATAATAAATATAATAAATATAATAATATAATATAATAAATAATATGTAATATATAATATATAATAAAAGAAATTTTGCTGTATGTATGATATCTGCCTCCAATTTTGTTTTGCAAAGTTTTCTTGGAACTTCCTTCACGTTCATTAAAATGAGAGCATGATTGAAACAGGTTGAAAGATGAAAAACATGATAATGATGAGTTTTTTCACGATAATATATTTCAAACCGTTTTTTGCCACTTTGTGTACTTCTATGCAATCATATTTGCAGATGAGAGATTCATGTGGACTAGTAAGAATCGCAATGATTCATGCTAAGAGATTGTTGCGTATTTATGAACGTAACAGTGACTTAATTACGTTTATGTTCTCACGTGTTGCAGCTAGCCATGCCGTGAAAGCATCTCGCATTTATATGGCCAGCTTCTTTTACACCTCGAATTCCCGTTCCAGCCTTTCTTCCTCGAGAGGAAGCCCCTTTGCGGTCAAGTAATAAAATTGGACTGCGGGGCAGTTTCGTCCAGCCGTGGCGAACGCCTTATTGCATGTAAAACATTTATGTCCTGTGGATATTGGCGAAACTCTTACATGCTTTCGACTCCGCGTACATCTTCCTTCTCTCTCTAGGATAACAATATCGTTATGAATCACTTGCATATTTGCAAGCAGTTCCTTTAACATCTGCTTCGATCTATAGGACACCAGTTTTCACATGTATATGTATAATGCGTTAATGGAGGTACTGGCTATTGCTGTGCGATATAATACCGCTGGTCATAGGTTATAGGACACATATTTGTTATATTTATTAGCAAAAAATCGCGAGTTTTATGTTGCAAAATACGAATATAATTATAAATTTATAATCAAATAAGTAGGAGATAGAATGAAACTATATGTGGCTAGCAATATAAATTCGAGGTTGTAAAATTATATATATAACTTATATATATATAATTATATATGTAAAGTTATATATATAATATATGTAATTTTATATATAAGTTAATATAATATTATATATATGAATTAAAATCATATATATATTTATATAAATAAGTTATATATATATATATATAATTAATATATAATAATAATTATATATATATTAAACAAAAATGATAAAATAATAAAAATATATACTATAATATATATTATACATATTAATATATATCATAAAAATTATATATATATATATATATATAATATATATAAGAGATTTTTAAGTTTTCCCCTCCCAGTTCAAGATCCTCGGACACTTTTTCACTTTCAGTATCCAATATTCATCGATAAAATTTTTAAACTGTCTGTTACTCATCCTAAGACTTCTGAACGGAGGGGATTTCTGAACTGTCTGTTACTCATCCTAAGACTTCGCTTCGCAGATATCTCAAGAAAAAAAAAAAAAAAAAGAAATCTTCTTAAAAAAAGATCAGACGAATCTAATTCCGAGAACTAAGCTTCTTTCGCCTTTAAAAGAGTTTCGCTTTCTTTCGCGTGTAACTAGCGCGGCGTTCGCCAGAAGGGCGATAAATTTGCAGGATAGACGTCGGGTAATACGCGGAGAATTATAACGAACGGTTTGACAGGGCGGGTTCTGTGCCGCGGAACGCAACGCGGACCGTCAACGTGACGTTCAACAGTTGTATCGCGCTTCGGGAAACGCGACATTAATAACACGTCGTACGGGACGTGACGCGGAGTAGTAGAGACCGGTCGCCTCATGACGAGTGTATTAGCCTCGTTAAGGGTAGCCACGGTGTGTTTCTCTGATTCTTCCTTTTCCACGCTGCGCAGCCCCCGCGCCCACACGCTGCTTTCCACCCTCTGATTACGCACCGTGACGTTCGCATGCGTGTCCCGCGTACATACTCGTTTACGTGCACGCGTGCAACGTCGTGCGTGCAATTGAATTTCGTTCTTCTTTTTTTTTTTTTTTTTTTTTCGTGTATATCGTGCGTAATAGCGTTTTCTGTGACGTAACAGATATTTCAGATGGTTCGTCGCGTTCGAGAACACGAGTGAAATTTATTTAACATCACCTTTTATAAGATTATCAATTTGACGAACGTTTAAGGAAAAGAACGTTTCGTTCGATTTAAAAAATGGCATAAATTATCTCCAAGAAGCAAGTGCATCTTAATTTCAAGCTTATTCAAATGGAAGGACTGGTAAATTCGGCGGATAGATGTTTAATTTTATTTGATTAGTGTGCCGTGTTCGTTCTTCGTTGCCAGCTCGTGTCGTTCGGTGTATTAATATATGAGTATATAGTTACGGTTACAAGATTGTGGTCACGGTAGGCTTCTACCCCTCGAACACTCGAGCGAGTTTACACGGTTGAAAATTCGATTCACTTTAGAGTCAGGTCCCCCATCTGTGACAGCGCGTCACGATACACGCTCGGGGACCATTTAAATCCCCTTTACTGTCCATTTTAAACAATTCGCTACCCTTGCGAGCACCACCCCCTCCACCATGCCGATGATAAATCACGGAATATCGGCCGCTCTCTGAAAAAACATTTTTAACCTAATTCCGTGGAAATCAGCTTTTCCTCTTTCCTCGCCCCTTTCGTTCGTAACAATTAATTTAATTGAATTGAATCAATAGCCTAATCCGTTCTATCGTTTCATAATGGCGATAGATGGTGGAGGAGGAACGTAAGCACCTTTATCACGACTGGGAATGCAAGTTTCTATTTCGCGCGTGGTTTTAACAATAATAATTTCATTCAGATAAATCAACGTTTTCAACGAGGACGTCGTTTTTTAAAAAAACGATCGAAGAAATTTATCATTGCCAGAGATGTGCGAGAACTCGAAAATTTCGGGATTCCAGAAAGAGTTGGGATAATAATTCGTTAAAGTCCACGCCTTCAATTGTATCGAAATTTCGCAGATTTAGAACCATCGTTCGAGCAATTCCTTCTGTTATATCTTTTGGCTCAACAATCTTTCGAGTATCATTTCGTACAATCGCGACAAATTTTATATCGATTCAGTTTCTTTTCTAGCACATATATACTAATGTTTGAATGCATGTGCTTCGAATAGCATAATAAACGAGTAGTACTTGCATACTTACTTTTAAATTCATGGTGACAATGCGTGCATCCCGCCTTTGTGTCATCTTTTTCTTGAAAATGTTCCCAAACAGAGCTTCTCTTTACCTTCTTCCTTTGCACGACATCTTCCGTACTGCTTCCTGCTACCACAACTTTACTCTCACTGTCACTCGACATTTCTTTTTAAAGATTTTTAATCTTTATTAAATTCACACAGATTTTGAGATATACGTCCGAACTTCCCGAATTTCTCAGCGATACTGCTCAACGGCGTACATAATGTCAAAGTACTAAGCGCGCAGTCACGCGTTTGTATACATCAGGTCGCGCGATTCTTAGAATCCGTGTTTCCAATAACTTCACTGATAGAAGAAATCGAACTGTGTATTTATATATTTTGTAGGCTGCTATAGTAGTTCGAGAAACGGTAGTTTCTCGAAATTTTCGGGTTCTCGCACACCCCTAATCATTACCTAAAATACGAGACTCGCTTATTTCTATTACGCCTAAGAATAATAATCCCAGCTTAGAAAATGACAGCACGAACATGGAAGTGAGTTAACGTTTCCACCTATTAATCTAAAACGATGAGCGACACACAGAAATGCAGACGTTTTTAATCGAAACAGAAGATGATCATCAGATCGAATGGCAAAGTGTTGAGCGCAATTCGATTGAACGATAATCCCAAGCTTAACAAGAAGCCGATAGCAGTACTTCTGAACATCCGTGACGAGCACGGATCGCGGTGTTCAAGAGGTTGCGTTTTCTCTTCTCCAGGCGATTCCCTCGAGCTGGTAAGTAAATTACAGTCAAAGAATGTAATGATCAGCTGGCCAGCCATACACCGAGTGTCAAGTATGATCCAATTGAAGATGACCCTAGCCTACCTAGCGTACCAGTATTGGCATAATAGAAGTAAGTAGCCCGCGGCTAGTATCCAATACTATCCGCAGTTGCGACCACACGATGGGGCTTCGATTCTGTGGTACGAGGCGAAGGTGGTATACGGTCCATCTCCTCCTCACCCCGCGCCGCCAGCATTGTGTGGCTTCCACGCTCGACTCAATCTGCACCTACTTAACCTTATTTGCCCAGCTGTAAATTCCTGAATCTATCCCGAACGAGCGTGGTAGGGTCGACTTCGAGATATAGTTGACCGCGCCCAAGATTTTGACTTCGTCGAGAAGGGAAAAGAAGATGAAGGAAGGAGGAGTGAAAAACGAAAGGGCCCGAAATGTATCGCTGTGGAGCGTCGACTGGTCGCTCTGGAACCACTAAATTTCTTTTTATGGCTCGAATCTGTGACATCATCGACACCCATAAAACGCCTCGGGCGTCCTTCTCTTGTCCTGAACAACTTCCTTCTTGTGATACCTATCGAAAGCCCATTTCCCATTCTTTAATTCGGTCGAAAGATACGACTTAAATTGGAAAGTGCAACATTTTTGTTCATTTGGGAAAGGTTTGTCTTCGTTCGTCGATATTTCAAATACACTGGATTGCTTTTAAGGGAGTATTCTGGTAATTCGGCTTGAAAAAATCGACGTTTTGGGGATTTTTCTCTAAGGGAAACCATGATACATTTTGGTATGCAGTTTCCGCGCACAGATTTATTCATACTTAAAGAATATTTACAATTTTTTTTTTAACGAAATTAACGAAAGTTGTGGAAATTATATAGCCTTGGGTAAAGCATGTTTTTAAAAACGGGTTCGAATGGCTGACGTGATTCCGGTCCACCTGGTTATTTGAAACTAAAAGACCAGAATGCATCGTAATTAGTATAAATATAGCTATTGCATGAACCACGGAAACAGCGAAATTTCAAAAATTAAAAAAATGGCAACATTTTGAAGTTAAAGTATCGATTTTCCTTGTGCTTTTTGTCTTTTGGGTGGTAAAAAAAAAATAGAAAAGAAACATTAGATTTTGAAATCCGTGGTTCATGCGATAAAGGTACATCCGGTGAATATCTCTTCCAAATTTCAAGTCAATTGGTCAACTAAAACGTGAGATATCCCGTTAAACGTCAGCTAGTTTAAAAAATATGGATTTTGAGAAAAATACATTTAAAAACATTTTGTTACCTGTTGTACAAAAATATTCATACTTACAATCAATCGAGCAGTGCAAAAAACAAAATACTATAAAATAACAATAATATAAAAGTAAATAATAATATTATAAAATAAAATATTTTTTGAGAAAAGCACATTTGAAGTTTTTGTTACCCGTTGTACGAAAATATTCATACTTACGTTGCGAGTAGTACACCGTTTCCTTTAAATATCTATAACTTTCCTAATTTTACGAATACAAAACAAATCCTTTTACATAGACATTTTCGAAAGCATATGATTTGAGAAAATGTAAGAAAAAAAAGAAATTGATTTTTTTTAAAGCCGGATTACCAGAATTACACCCTGTTGATTACGAAAGATTTATTTTGGCACTTTTCTTCCAGTTTGCGAAGGTATTTCTACGCTTCGTTTCGCGTTTTCGACGCAAATCCTTTATTTATCATTTTTCAAGGTTTCTTCCAAAGAAGATACAGTCACAGGTCGCGACATTCAATGAATACTGTGGTGACTGTGGTGTCGTTTTTTAGTGCAGAATGCGAACGCTCGTAACGTTCAATCAAACACGAGTAAGGAAAAGATATAGAAAGAAATTCGGTTGATATTTCACGCGGTCCAATATTTATCGGCACGTAGATACGATGGCGCGTGAATCAAAGGAGATTCGAATATTAGGATGAAATATTGCGCGCGTAACGGGACTTGGCGACAGTGGAATATTCTTTCGAGAATTCCGACTGGCTCAAAACAAGAAACGATCGCTCGACGAGCTTCCGCCATGTTCCTGAATTCAACTGGCCCGAAACTTCGAAGATGCCACACTTCCGGCAGCCGGTATTCGCACGAACTATCATAAGTTTTTGAAAAGGAGTCTTGTTTTGGAAACTGAATTTGATAATGTTCTACGAAGTTTCCTCTCATTAGAAAAGGTTTCAGTTTCCGTTCGTCATTCGCACTAATTTAAGTATCGACTTTTTCCTCTGGAGGAACGGAACTTTTTAATTTATAACAATATTTAGTTTCTCTGACTTTAATTCTTTACACTGCGAAGTGTATCGTTAACTTCCTTAAAGTTAGCGCGGATCACTGTCAATTAACAAAAATAATTTAACAAGTGATACTTTCATTAAAAAAATTATTGAAAATTCATACTGGTCGTTCCAGTTTCCTAGATCGAACCATTCGACACTGTTTTGAAAGTGATTGCAATTAACCACACAGTCTGATTCATTAGATTCATCTATTAATTGCAATTTGTAATTAATTTGTTTAAAATTACTATCGTTAAGTTAAAATATAATATTAAAATTACCATCATTTCTCGTTTCTACAGATAACTTGCCTAACCTGATGAGTCTCCTTATACTTCTCAATAGCTACAAATAAATTTCAAAAAAAAAAGAAAATCAACTTTCATCCGACTGAATCCCCAAATTATTCAATAATGATAAATATCTATAAGTACCTCTGGATGTAATAAAATAAAAATAAAAGAAATTCCAGTCCGAGGTAAACGTGAAAATGTCACGAAGAATATTTGAATATTTGGATCGTTAGGGAATTGGAGGATTTTACATTAAAGGACGAAATGAGAAACATTATAGATACCGTGGGAGGATCGAGAAGGAACTCGAGAAGAAAGTGGATGTACGAGGAACCGTGGTTAGACGAGGTGGAATAATAACGGGCGGTTCTCGTAGTTCGGGATATATCAATGGGATTCAATATCGAAATGATCCGATGGCCGTGTGTAAGCATGCGTGCACGCATCAGGGTTTTTGTGTGCGGGTATCTTTCGCGTACATAAGTTACATATATGTAACGGCCATAAAGATAGCGCATATCAGACAGCGTATTCTACTGAAAGGGAAATGGAGATGGTCTTTTCCTTTTCCTCCAACTGGCATATATCCAACGGCAGCCCCGGTCGTTTTGTTTTTTCGTAATTCACTTTTGATACAGGAGAGACTCGTGGCTCTAGTGAAAAATTAATCCTCTTTATTTTTCTTTCTTCCTTTCAGTGTGTTTTTCTGGGCGCTTTTTGTTTGAACTCTATGTTGTTTGAAAATCACACGGGACAGTCATGACAAGTGTATTTTCGTTAGTTTTCTATACATTTCTTTTTATATTACATTATTAGTCTTATTAGTAGTATAAGGTTATGTTAAAATTTTGGTATGCAATACTAGTATTTTGTAGTATAAGGTTTGGGTTAGGTTAGGTTTGGTAAGGTTGGGTTATGTTAAAATTTTGGTATGCAATGCTAGTATTTTGTAGTATAAGGTTATGTTAAAATTTTGGTATGCAATGCTAGTATTTTGTAGTATAAGGTTATGTTAAAATTTTGGTATGCAATGCTAGTATTTTGTAGTATAAGATTATGTTAAAATTTTGGTATGCAATACTAGTATTTTGTAGTATAAGGTTATGTTAAAATTTTGGTATGCAATACTAGTATATTAAGGAAAAAGAAATACTAGTATATTAAAAAAATAATAAAAGAAATAAAAATAAATAGAAATAATACTAGTATATTAAGGAAAAAGAAAGCGAACCACCGATAACTGAGTGAGTCAAGAGAAAAAACAAAATGTAAATAATAATGTAAAGACTGGAGTCTATTTCTAGGCTGAAATAAAGATTCATTCGTTCATGTTACATTATACTACAATAATATCATCATCAACAATTAACAATTAACTGCTGAAAATTATATTACGATTGCCTAACCATTGAAAATCATAATAACGACATCGGCTTTCACAGTGTTAATATTTTAGAACATTAAATCGCACGTATTAAATCGGAAATCAAATGGAAACGATGATTTCGATGTAAAACTGATTCGAACAACGCATTCACAATGTCATGACGAGAATTAAAATAAGAATTAAATGAGATTGTTCGTATCGTTTAAACACAATTTCGCAATTCTAAAACTAAATACGTCCGACTTATCAAAACGTACAAAGTGCATAATTCCGTTAAACGCAAATCGCCCGAACGATCATCGAACACGTCGAATTCCCTCGGATTCCCGCGGTACAGTTCCGAACGGCGGAGAATTGCAGTGACATGTCGTTCCTATGCTAATGAGAGAACGTTCCCAAACCATCGTCCGAATCGGCAGTTCGTAGATCGCAGCCGGCACCGATCACCTCCTTTCTTCCCTTCGAGCTTGCTACCCGCTGCCCACTTTCCTTTTCCTCGTGTCCTTCGAAAGGGGGAGGAAGAACGGAGGGAGGGGGAGGGGGGGGGGGAAGGAAGAAGGAGGCAGTGGTCGATGCGGCGATCGCGCAATAATACTAAAAAGATAAAACCTTCGGGATGAGAAGGGGCAAAGGGGTTGTCCACCCTTCGAGGAACACGGTCGGCTATTGCTTCGAGGCTAGGTGGCCCATAAGCTACCGACCTTACGTAGATGGACATGGGGGGGCTCCGGCCTTCTCTATACTCTATACTCTTTCCTTCTTTCTCCATTTTACGTTCTGTCTCTTGCGCCTTCTGTCCTTCTGTCGCGGCGCGTTACACATATACAGGGTGTTAACAAAAGAGCAAACGATACTAGACGTCGCTCGAACGTTTCCTTTGAGGAAAGTTTATTTTGCAATTGTGCGCCATAAGCTGAAAAGCTTTTTCATGTTGTTAGAGGCACGCTGATTTGGATGACGAATTTTTCTCTTTGCTTCAACAGTGCAGAACACTTTATATTCTCCACTTTGAAGAAATCGTATTATAACGGCTATACGTTTGTTTCTTCAATGTGAAATAAAGAAACAGCTGATTCGTTGATGTATATATTATGTATTTCGTTAATCCTTTCATTCCAGATTCCATTTAAAAATCAATTGATTATACTACCTTTGTACAGTCAGTTATACTGCAGCCATTAAATTATTCATTGGGCAGATTGACATGTTTTTGATTTATTTTGTCCAATTCCTTATATATATATATATATTTAATTATTAATATATTATACATTTAATATTTATTTAATCATTATATCTTATTTTTAAAAATTAAAACTTTTTTAAAATAATTATTATACATAATAAATTTTAAAAATTTATAATAATTTTCGAAAAGGATTAATAAATTATAAAATTTTTTCTATTATTAATTAATACGAAAATCACAATTTTAAGAATAAAATTACAATATTATACAAATAAATTTACAGTTTATCCCATAAATTTAACAACAGCAATTTGCATTTAATAATGCAATGTATTTCTATTCTGGCGTGGAAATTATTAATCAATTATTCGTTTTTAACTCGATTTTCTTCGTCGTCTCGATATTTAGAAATCTAATAAGTATGGTCGATGGTTTCTTCTTCAACACCCTGTACATATGAACACGCAGCGTTCACAATGGCCAGCCACGACTCCGAGGCAAGGTTTGTGTGCTGCGCTAATAATAGGCGGGTGAACCGATCAGCCAGTTGACCGTGACTAGATAAAAAATACTGCCTGACAGCCGGCCACCCTCTCTTCTTTTCTTCTTCTCGCTCGTGGTCCACCCTCGAATCATCCCCCGTAGACCGCGCGCGCGCGCGCGCACGCACGCGAGGAGAAAAAGGCGAGCAACAAACTACTTCTCCGACTACGCGTTGTCATGCTAATCGAGTGCAAGTCCACGGGACACCGGGCTAGCCTCTGCAGGGTACTTTGCGCGAAATCGGTGGAAGGAGCTCCGGTAGACTGTCTCCTACTCGTAAATTTCGATCTGTCGATCAACGGAAGACGGGGGCGTCTGTATCGCTATCGACGCGTGTGTAACGTTTTGGGTAAATTCTTCGTCGGGTTTTGGTAATTTTAAGAGAAACGGATCGAGTATGTTTGAAAAATTTTACCAATATTCACAATTTTGCACGTTTGTATCATTTCTCTTCTGAAAAATATTATCTTCTGTTCAGTTCAGTTGTCTTCTTTCCTTTCTTGAAAAATTTTCAATAGTAACAATTTGCACATTTGTACCATTTCTCTTCTGAAAAATATTATCTTCTTCAATATTAAAATATTAAAATATTATCTTCAATATTAAAATGTTAAAATATTATCTTCAATATTAATAATTTGCACATTTGTACCATTTCTCTTCTGAAAAATATTATCTTCTGTTCAGTCCTGTTGTCTTCTTTCCTTTCTTGAAAAATTTTATCAATATTAACAATTTTGCACATTTCTCTTCTGAAAAATATTATCTTCTGTTGTCTTTTTTTCTTTCTTGAAAAATTTTATCAATATTAACAATTTTCACATTTGTACCATTTCTCTTCTGAAAAATATTACGTTCTGTTCAGTTCTGTTATCTTCTTTCCTTCCTTGAAAAATTTTATCAATATTAATAATTTTGCACATTTGTACCATTTCTCTTCTGAAAAAATATTATCTTCCGTTCGGTTCTGTTATCTTCTTTCCTTCCTTGAAGAATTTTATCAATATTAACAATTTTGCACATTTGTACGTCTATTTTTCTTCTGAAATACGTAAACAATAATAATAATTATGCAATTGAAAATACCAAATACACTGTCTCATTTTTAAAAAGAAACGACTCCTCGTAACAAATCTGAATGTTTGGAATAGATAGATTGAGAGTTACTACTTGTCTGACTTGACGGTCCATTTCTACTTGATTTCAATGTATCTCTACTCTATACTATTTGATTATTAACGCGAAAAATGGTAATCGACTCGAAAATATGTTTGAGATGAAGTACCGATCGAAGATTCAGATAAAGTTTCTTGAATCAGGCAGAGAAGCTTGATTTAATCGATCATCCGTATCGACAGTCGTAAGATGCCGCGGAACAAAATGGTCTCGCCCGCGCCAAAGTTTTGTGTAGGACTTGACTTATGAATTCTCCTGGAGGATGGACGATGGGCAGCAGCCTAGCTATATAATAAAATAAACTGTCAGCAGCAGCTCGCATAAAAATGCTAAAGAGCTTCCGTGGTCCATATTGTCCCTGCGTGTGTCGTGCAGATGTTCCGCAGCTTGTGCCATTTCACTTCACTGCTTTTGAGGCTTTTTTGGCGATTTCCATTACGTGTAAATAATTCCCCTTCGCCACACCGGTTCACCGCTAGCTCACGTTGTCCGAGAATTAAATTTTACAACATAAAACTTTATATTAGATATTACACAGACTTTGAACGTTTGTTTACAGTGCAGTGTTATTGGTGACATAACTTTATATTATTTAATTCTTCGAATAATTCAATAAACGTTGTTAGTGTGATATTTCTGACATTTCATAGTTAACTTCGGAATTAATCAAATTCAATTTAAATTATTCAAATTTTTTACCATTTAATTTCGCAGTATTGTTTGCAAGACACCTGTACGATTGGTTTAGAAGAAAGGTTGGTGGAATTAAATAGAATAATAAAGTCGAATTCAATTAATTCTTGATAATTGGTCTTTCAATTAATTCGAAGCTCATTTAGTTATTGCATTATTAGGCACTGATTCAGAACTCTGTTCGCCGCCTCTGTTATGCAAGCGTGAACGCGAGACGGCCACTTGGTGTCTATCACGTTGATGAATGCACTGGGCATAGATTTCTATCTTTCTCTTCTCGTTCCTGTAAATCATTGCCGGGACATTTAACCCTCGGACGGTTCAGAACGGTGGGTGAAGCTCGCTAGTCGAACGCATGCAAGGGATGCCCGCAAGCCAATTACACTCTCCGTATAATTTTCAACATTCATAACTCGACGAAGGAAATATAACCGGAGATTCAAAAATTTTAAAAAAATCAGTCCATCGCAACTTTTTCCTGAAACTTTTTTCTACATGTAGTTGCCTTCTTTTTTGTTTTAAAGATCATCGACAAAACTTTCGCCTCCACAGATATGAGAAAAAAAATAGTTATTCGCACGAGTTTGCTAAAAGTAAAGAGCTAAAGATCTTAGTCTTCTCTTCAATTTATCTGTCCAGAAGCCTAGAATTTCTAAGACAGAAATGTTATCCGCAAAATGTTATCTTTGTTTAAAACTACCTACCATTCACAAATATTACAGATACATTCCTCGAACATCTGAATCTCTAAACCTCCCCCTTTTATCCCAACAAAAGTCCTTGGCCGAGAGCATGTCCACAAATTTTACGCGCTCGCGCTGCCAAACGACTAACGTAACTTTCCATCGCTCGTGTCCGTACAGCACCTGGTCGGTCGGTCTACGGACACGAGCTGCCGAGATAAACCGGGAAAACGTAGCTTGCCCCCGGCCTCGAAGCACCCTCGCGTGTTTACACAGCGTACGAGGCCGGTGGAATTCTACAAAAGGACTTCGACGCATTGGAGTGACTTCGACGTGGCGCGTTGGAGGAGGTTGAACATCCTCGAGAGGATGGAGGAGGACGAAGGTGGAACAGGCACGCCGCTCTGGCACAATGATAATAATAACTGGCCATTGGGGGTGTGTGAGGGTTGAAGGTTGTATCGCGAGTAGGCGGGGCCATCGGTGGCAGGCGCCTCGATTCCAACGAGGAGTACGAGGCCGACCCTACAACTGGATAGGTATTTCCCTGTGCCATGGGAACCTCATGGAGAGCGACGGCGCGAGAACTGCTACCCCCCTGGTCACCACCCTCCGCCAACGATCTAACCGTAGTTTCGTCGTGCAACGTGTTTCCAGCGGCCTCTTCGCGAGAATATGGTCCTCCCAACACTTTCAAATCCGCTCGTTCTCTCCATGTGAAATTAGCTGCGACACTTGGTCAATTTTGGATGAACGGACGTTTGGTGTTTGAGAGTGTACGTGAAATTCGATAAAAATGGATAAAAATGGCTCGTTTCTTCAGACTGAGATTGACGCTTGAACTTGTTACGTAAGATCACGTACGAATATTTTACAGATACGTATGTTCGAGGGTTGTTGCTGCTTTTTGCTTTGACAGTCGTTTTATTATACTTGAATAAATTAGTTCAGAATGAAATTATGAAAACAAGCAACGATGCTATCCTTTCGAAAAGTGTACAGAGTCAGGTGAATAGAGGAAGTGATACCGATGCTGTAAAAAGATATCGTAGTGCTCTCCGGTCACGTCTTCAATGACAAACGCATATCAACCAAATCACGAAAATCCTCTAATCAGGAGACTACCAAGTAGACAAAATACCCCTAAAAATAAGGACAAAACTCCCGAAACACGCAACGCTAAAATAACTAACCATACAAAACGCACAACTACACAGAATCATCACACAAAGCCCACGAAGGTTTTTGAAAATTTTCCCCTGCAAAAAGTACAATCTAAGCTTTCTCTGATCATCAGGAAACTCAATCATCAATTCACACAAAAAAATTATTTATGTTAATTGCAGGTTAAAGGGACTGCAAAACCCCACTCAAGGAAAAAAAAAACTCCGGTTACGTCATATTACAAAAGAAAGAAATAAATATTAATGTGAAAAAGTATGTCAAAAGTATGTCAAACATCGATAAAGGTCCATGTTATATCTTCCGTCTAATAACAACTCCACCTCAGAAGTCATTCATTCGTTTGTCAGAAGTCAGTCATTTTTCATTCAATTTAATTGCTTCGATCGAGCGAGGCGTTCTCGGATTGTCCCGACTTTTAGTAAAGTCGCAGTTTATCACGCTGAACGCAATATACACCGCCGCAGACGTACGAGATCGAGGCACGCGTATCGCAAGGGTGACGTTTAACGAGATCATCTGGCGGATCGCACGCGCTCCACTCGAAGGGTCTTAAAACCGTTAACGATATCACTCGTCAATCACGCTGATGACTGGCGATTGATGCGCGCCGAGGCAAAGAAAGAAGGAAGGAAGGAAGGAAGGAAGGAAGGAGTTGCACACCGGCGTAATGCCGGAAAACACGATCAAATCTGCCTTTAGCGAAACGCGGCCGCGCCCGCAACGCCCGCTCCTCCCTGAACTCTGCGACTCGCATGAATGACCGTGAATCGAATCGTCGTCTGCCACGACGATAAAAGTAATTCCATTTGACCGGACGGGAAAGAACGTTCGCATTGCATTCGCCGCGATGCCCCTCTGGCTTCAAGTTCAACGAGGCTCGAGAGTTGAAAGAGTCGATGTTCGCCAACTTTTTTCCTTACCCTCCACGAATTGTTCTCTTGCCTATTTATGTTATTTCGCTTTAGGTACAAATTTAACAGAGAAACAACTTGTGGTGAATGAATTATTTCTTGTGTACGTGTGTATATAATGCGTATATAATAATTTAAACATTATTATATATTAATATATTTATAAATATAAATAAATTAATATACAAATACATATGGAATATATATAAATATATATTAATATAAAATATATTAAATATTATTATATAATATTATTACTATTAGGTATTAATAAATATAAATATAATATTTATAAATATAAATAAATATGGAATATATATAAATATATATTAATATAAAACATGTTATTATAATATTATTATTATTATATATTAATATATTTATAAATATAAATAAATGTATTAAATATTATTATAAAATCCTTCTATTTAAGAAACTTGCTGGAAATTTTCTCTACTAAAAGAAATTGTCCAAATTTTTTAGCTTTTTTAAAAGAAATCGAGTCGAGAGAAATCTGTTCCATGGTTTCCATCCGATCGTTGCCTCTGTGAAATTACGATCGCGAGATAGAAATGAAATGTATAATTTCTTTAGAATTCCGCCGGGTGACTCTTGGCGGGGGCGTCATCAACGTCACCCCGAGCAATTGAAGTCTCACCCTTCTTTCTGGCCGCCGCCGCAACCAGCGCCGCCTCGGTGCGTTCCTCTTAACAGGAACGGGGAAAAACGAGTGCCGGCACCCCGTAGCTGTTTGACTTAATTTTATGAGGGGTCGCTCGGGACATCAAGGGCGGTATAGTTATCCCCTCCGTTTCCCCCGGTGACGGCAGTTGGTCGGGGGTTGGAATCCAACGGCGGAGGCTTAGCGGATAAAAATTATCCGTTTAAAGTCGGGAAGCGCTATAAAAGTGTAGTTAAGCTAGCGCCTCGGAAACGGGCCACCTATTACCACCACCCTCGCCTCCTCATTTGCCAAACGTCCTATAATAACTATAATTGATAAGTAGCTGAAAGGGGGAGGGGTTGGTGGCCGGGTTGCTTGGAGCTTCGCGAAACGAAACAGCCCACTTCTACGCTCCGTCTCAATCTCGCCGTCGCTTCCTTTCTCTGTCTCGATTACATTCTTTCCAACCATTGGGATTTTTCCTTTAAATTTGAAAGTCAGAGCGTACCGTCAGATCAGCCTTGTAACTTGTCTTCGGCGTGATGTGTCCACCTTGAAATGAATTAGAAATTTCGTAAAGAGAGGAAGGCATTTAGACGAGGCAACTCGATGTTTGGAAGATCTTTTGAGAGTATGGAATTTTATGTGACTCGTTGAATTTTGAGAAACTGTATCGAAATTGATTAAATTCGAATGG
This sequence comes from Frieseomelitta varia, assembly GCF_011392965.1. NCBI lineage: Eukaryota > Metazoa > Arthropoda > Insecta > Hymenoptera > Apidae > Frieseomelitta > Frieseomelitta varia. Next base: position 121,800 of record NW_025110082.1, read on the forward strand.
AATATTTGTTTCTAAATGAATTTTTTCATTTATTGATAAAAATTTATTAAAATTGAAAATAATTATTGAAATTAATATGATAAATATAATAAATAATATATAAATTAATATTATATATATTATAAATAAATAAATTTTTTAATTGGAAATTAAATGTAATATATATATATATATAAATTAATTTAATGTATAGTAAAATAAATATAAAAATAATCAAATTACAAATCTACAAAATATCAATATCAAATTGACAATTCAAAGTTAATATGATGAATTAATGAAAAATGAAGATTTAATAATCGAATTAATGAAATAATTATCAAAAGGAAACGCCTTTTATTTCATTATTACTTTACTCCTGTGATCATTCGTAAATTTGCACGAAGAGAAACTTTCATTTCTACGTCCCACGATGTAAGAAACTGTACGTATAAAACGTAGTAATAACACGTGCCTAATAACACGACAAACGTAACATCATCGTGGAGGTAAAACTTCAGAGGAAAGTTAAGAGACATCGAGAAGTCAATTTGATAACATCAAACTCTTCGCTCACCATGTTCCAAGAATCAAAGAAGACATCGAAAGGGTTATCAGTGGTGCAAAGGATAAGTTCTCAGCGTCCGGTGGAATTGAAAGGAATTTGGAGAAAGAAAGACAGACGGTAGAGGCCAGCTTAGCTTTCTGACTCTCGTGGTCAGATGGTTAGCTTTACATCTGCGGGAGGAAACGGTGGCACACGCGTCTCTGTATGCGTGGCAAAAAAACACCTAATATTTATGGGGCAAGTGATCGGTCTCTGGTCTCCACTCGCAGATCGGATCTCACTAAATCACCGTCGGTATACGCCTAGGAAGGAACTAGTCGGTCCCTCGTCTCCCTTTACGGGCGGAAGACGGCCGTAAGGTCCAGCGTATGTTTCACGCAACGACCAAGGACAAGGAACGAAGAAAAGAATATCGATCGGACAAGGACAGAGGCGAACGATGTCTGCCAGTTTGTTCTATTCTGTTCGAAACGATACAACCTGTACAATCGAGTTTCAAGTTGATGAACGGGCCAATTATTGTTCGACTGTCTCGTCGTTTGCTTCCGGGTGATTCGGAATTGGAAACTGAATTAACACATTGCGTACCGCACTCGGCAACTTGCTCCTGAACATTTTTTGAGCAACAAGGGAACTTTGTGCTCAATGCATATACGCGCTTCTTTAATTCACATTGATATTTAAGAATATTGCTATATATTTTTATGGTAATATTTAAGAATCTATTTGTTATGTGACTTTAGACTTTAACTATTATTTATTTTATGTTTATAGTAACACATTGAGAACGGTAACATATACATTTCCCTGTATTTCCTCGTAGTTTTTGAATTATTTAATATATGATTGAAAGGGTTCAAGAGACTGTATAGAGCACCTAACAAGCTTATCATTTTATTAATAATTAAAATTATTAATTGTTTTTCATTCTAGAGGTATTTTATTAAATAAAACGAAAGTAACGTTTCTTTGTGTATGTTAGGGAACAATTTCCCTACTCTTTGACAAATTTGTATATTTGCGTTGATATTAGTGTAATGGGATAATGGTAGACGTGACAATTCGACATCTAAATGAAGATCGTAAATTCGACATTTAAGTGAAGGAGTTCGTAAATTGTTCGAAAGAGACAAATGCCCAATTTAATAATAAAGAGTGGATTTTTATCAAAAACAGAAAGTAAATTTTACCACTATGTAAATACTGTGCATGCCTCGCAGTCTTTGAAGTCAAAAATATTAAAAATTGAAAATGAATTATAATAGAATCAACATAAAAATTACTACTGGAGTAAAGAAAGGATCTCGAAGATTATCGAGTAACAGCGTATGCGATAAGATTACGCGGGGATTCGATTTCTCAAAGAAGAATCAACGCGTTCGGTAGTGTAAAGTATTCACAAGCGAGGCACACAGTTGTGTACGTGGTCATCCAGGAGATAGAAGAAGGGTGGTTTGATCTGATTAGCGAGTATCGATTTTGTTTGACGACCCGACTGTCCGACTGGGTCACGGTGACATTCTTCAGGGTCATTACACTATCTCCATTAACATAACGTCGCGATTTCGTCGGAGCGCAACGGAGAACGCAGTAAGAAGTTGCTATTTTATAAAGAATAGAAGTATATCACATTGCCTTAAAGTATCATCGAGTTATTATTAATAAAGTACGTGAATATATGAAAAGTTAAAGTTCCTTTCCCTAGAATCCCTAAAATCGTTTTCCAGCAGGTGAAAAGGAAAAGATCACTTGTCACTACACGCTTAAGTCGTCATAACTAACTATAATTCGAGACTGTCTGAATGTCAATTTGCCGCTAACAAAATTCGACGCACGCATCGAACCGTTGGATCGTCGATCGGTCGACCTTGACGAGACTGGGTCAAGGTGGATCGTCTTCGTGATCTCCTTAGTTCCGCGTCCTAGTGCGGGTTTCGTTCGTTCGTTTATTCGGTGAATATGGATCGGTGTGTGGCAACTGTCTGTCGTGACTTTCGTGGTGTGGACGTGGCGATGCATCGGCGTCGCATAAACGGCGCGTATTCCACGTGTGTGTACGTAGGTACGGATATAACCTACGTGCCGCGTCATCAACCACACCGCGAACCTACACCGTCATCAGAAGCGAAAGATGCTGGCGTCGCCAAATCTTCCCTTTCTCCACCTTCTGCACCCGGCGAGAGTAAACGTGACGTCACCGGCTTAAAGCTGCTAGACGAAATGAGAAGAACCGATTGATTTGTCCTTTTCATTTCGTTCACCTTGCCCCGGCTGATCCTACTTGCCGGCAAGATCTTGAGATTCTTGAAGAACACGTTCCAGCGCGGAGCTGATTTTGCTCTGTTCAGGCGGCGGATCACTCGATCACACGAGTGTTGGATTATAGGGTACAAACAGACTAGATATCGCTGTGATGGGCGCAGCCAATACAAATTATAAACTAAACGTGAAATTTGGAAGGCTATTCTTCGAAAGATAATCAGCTCTATAAAGACATGAAATATTACTTTTTTATTCTTGTTTAGAATGTTTCGATAAACTCCATTAAAAATAAAGACGCCGCGCTTAACGTGTCTCCTCTACGTCGCTCGATAGCAGAGAACGTTTTCGTTGTTTTTTTTTTGTTGTTTCAGGCGTGTGTCAACTCCTTTTTAACGAAGACAGCAAGTTAATTAACTCTTTGAAAGTCAGTGATATTTTCACTTGGGAATCTCTTTGCCTTCATTCAGTTTTCATGTTTCACGTTTTACTTAAGAACCGAATTTGTCCGATCATTTCTCACTCTCGTTTAGATCAAAACTTCAGACAGTGTCATTCCCGAAAGGTTGCCTCGATGTTTTTCAAAAGTGTTGCTCTCGTGTCGGTTACGGAAGGGATGACATAACTGAAAGACATTTCATTCCGCTCCGTATCTCCAATCACGATGTAATACTTATATATGATCAACTAAATGACATCACGACCACCAACACGCAAATACAAGCACGAGGATTTTGATACTGTTGCGCGTGTGTGGTCTAGCGATAATTAATAATCGTGTTATCAATCCCGCGAAGAAATGCGATTAACGGCTGTAAACAATGTAGAAGAATTCATACCCGGCTACTCGAAACAAACAGAAGATATCGATCGTCGGAACGTCTGACGAACGACTGGCGGTTGGAAAGGTTTCCCGAAAGCTTCTCTACCACCAGGCCCTGTGTCGCGCTTGCAGCGCTGTTACTTGCTGCTGTTTATCTACAATTTACTGACATACTAGATACGAAAGGTAGGTGAACGAGATGGTGCACGTAGCCAGGGTACGTCCGTCACCGTTACGTACACCGAGAGGAGAACCATAGATCCGAAGTGTGTGGCGCGTCTACGTCACGCGGTAAGGGGTGTCACGGAGGAAAGCCGGCACAAGGGGTGACGACGGGGAGATAGAGATAGGCCACGATGCCGGCGTGACTTGACAATAAAGCTCGTCTCACCTCCAGCTCGTTGTTGCCACAGCCTCCTTTTTGGTTCCCCTCTCCACGGCTCGTCGTCCTTCGTGCCCACGATTCACGTGCCTCATCTCCTCTCCTCTCGTACCATTGTCCATCCGCTCCATCCGAATCCGATACCTCCGTGGAATACCACCTTTGCGCCTCCCGCAACTCACTCCGTTCGCCATTGACTACTTTTTGTCAGCTATCGCTTGCCAACTGGCTGGGTGCTCGAAACTCGCGTTTATAATGCGTTCGGACAGAGTTATAAAACTGGTGAAACACGAGCCTCCCTTCACCAGTCCTCGGCTCCAGCTCCTTATCTCTCAACTCGAGAACGATGCCAGATGCACGTGTATATACGCGAATACTGACACGTATTCGATCAAACTCTCTCTTTCTCTCTTAACGTCTCGGGAGGAATCGTCGTTTCGTGCAACGATGGACAGCGAATTTGAAATGACCTCGAGTCGTCACCACGGATGGGAATAACTATAGACTAACGAAACGAAACACTTCTGTCGGGAAATTAAAGGGAAATTTCTCCCTCGTCTCAAAGTTCCCTCTTTCAGTCTAGTTGAAATTGCATTATTACGAGTGTTTCAAATGCCAACAACTAGGATGTGGAATACCAGAAACGAGGCGAAGACTGCCGAAAGTAGCGATCAGTCAATCTGTCAGTGTGACGACGAGCGACGTCTGTTCAGAGGGTCGCCGAGGGTTGAAGACGAGCCCATTGTCAAGCGACCCCTGCGGACAAGTTAGTTAAATCCTCGTTAGAACTTTATCCACCTTGCTGGTTGACAGCCAGCTACTAGAAACGCGAGTGATTTTTCGCGTCTGTGAACGTGTGAACACCCGTATCAGCAATCCTCGTACGTCGATGTATAAAATGTGTACGTAACGAACGGTTGAAAATGCAAAGAATATTTCACTGAACTTCTACCTTCTGAGTTTCATTTCTATCGCCGTCTTCGTAAAAATGTAATATATGAAATCAATAATATATAGAATTTTCTTTATCGACAAATCCTTTCAGACAAATTTTAGATCTATTTCTTACTCGCTTACTTTCACGACCTCCTTTCGTATTTATATATATATATATTCGTTTATATATTGTTTAACATTTAATTTGTCGTAATTTAATATTTAGCAGATTGTATAATAACGCTAGAACCAGCGACGATCAAAGTATAATATTTGTGGCAAAGAAATATAAGAAAAAATTCGACAAAAGACACAAACTTTTGTTAATATATTTTATCAAAAATCACTCGAGTATCTAAAAATACGCTGTCATAAATGCATAAAATTTCCATGGAAAATTATAAATTGGTCATTTTGACCACTTTGGTAGTTCCAGTGATAATATACAGGGTGTTTTGTAACTTGTGGGACCTACTTCGGGAGCTGATTATACGCCTAAAAAATAATGAAAAATAGTCATATAAATATATGTCCTATCTGTCTTCGTTTATGAGATAAAATAAATTTTTTGTTTTAATTACTTTTACAAAAGATGCTCGAAAACCACCTTGCATTTGAAGACAAGCCTGCACGCGTCTTGTCATTCATCTGGTTACTCTCTCTATCGTTCCTGGTGGAATTTGTCGGAAGCCTTGCTCTATTCTATTTCGTAGTATTTCAGCATTTTCAATCGATGTTGCGTGTACAATAGATTTTAAATGTCCCCACAAATGAAAATCTAATGGATTCAAATCCGGAGAACGAGCAGGCCATGCAATAGCACCTCCACGACCAATCCATTTATTTGCAAAGTGTTGATTGAAAAATTGCCTAGCCGCTCGGCTAAAATGCGGCGGAGCTCCATCATGCATAAACCGCATACGAATAATCTAATATCGACTGAAACTTCCTCTAATATTTCGTGTAAACGCGTGCTCAAAAAATCAACGTACTTTGTGCCTGTTAGTTT
>NW_025110082.1:128960-130845 GCF_011392965.1 Frieseomelitta varia
TTTCCGTTTTTTTTTTTTTTTTTTTTTTTTTTTCCCGAGACCAGAAACCAAGCCAAAATCCTCGCTGCGAACAAATCTCACGTCTCACGAATTGGTGATTGTCCTGATTTCGATCGTGATTTATATAGAATTGAGACGCACAACATGATATTTCGATTAAAAGAAAAAGAAAAAAAGAAAAAATTAGCGAACGAAAGAAACGGACGCGATGAAAATTTAAGTGTCGCGATGAAATGTTTCATCGTGTTTTTGAACGAAACGATCCGCGAGACAAAACGAAGAATTCTGATTGTTTAAAAAAAAAAACTCTGTTTCCTTGTCTATACAAAATAAACAAAAATTTCATAATGATTCGGTCATTTTCCTGGAAAATGTACTCTGTATTTACGTGCGTATGTATCACAGGTCTGTGCAAAAAGGATCCTCTCCTCGATCCGAAGATCGTCCCTTGTTCTAGTAGACACGCAAATTTGATATTCGAAGGAAATCTGATTCTGCTTAAAGAATAGTTGATACAACCTGAATGAAAATTAGCCAATTTTGTCGATTTGAAATTTATCAACGCGACAACCATCGTTCCTCGATTCTCCAACAAAAATATCAGTGACTAACGCAGCGCGCGACTATTTTTATTTAAAAGAGAGGCAAGAAAAGAAAAATATCTAATTATTATCCGATCAATGTCAAACAGTGGAAGTATTACAATTCGAGAATATTTTTCGACTTGGATCGTTGCACGGTGAATTCTTCGTAATTCGAAGCTTTCGCGTTGCAAATATTTTTTTTGCACGAAGTTGGCGCAAGGTTAATGAGAATGGCAAAGAAAGAGATAGACGGGAGGAGGTTTGTTGGTGCATAAAAGAATGAAGGGGATTCCATACCCAATGCTCGTGTCTGCCTCTCAAATGAAATGCTGAGCCTGCACATTGCACGTTACACCTAGAATCACGCGAAATGCGGACCGCCGCTAACCAGAACTTTCCGTTCCATAGTCTTTCTTCATCGTCCTTTCCTTCTTTCTTTCTTTTTTTTTTTTTTTCTTTTTCTTTGCTTGCTTCCTCCAGTCCAGTTTAATTAAGCGATTTTATTCGTTTGTTTCTTTACTTCTGCGCCGATCGATATAAGTGCCAGGGGACCATGTTCAACTCTGGCGCGCATAAAGTATAAAATATTATTCATTGTAGAATTGAATTTCAAACAACAATTACTGATGGACAAAGCTGACACGTTAAGGAATATTAATGTGAAAAATATTCACTAAAATTTAAAGTTACTCTGTCTAATGAAGATGAACAGTTGTCGATAAGTAAATCAGAGATGATCGCAATCGGATTTAAAAAAAAATTAGTCGAGTTTAGAATGTATGCACGTACATTTGTATTTCAATTTGTATTTTATATTTCATGCAAGAAATATATTGATTTAATGAAGGTAAATTAAATAATAAAAATAAATTCTTGTAGCCAAATATGATTCATCATTTAAAAAGTTGTAGAAACTATAATTCTCGTTTTTTAGTTTTCATTGGAACGAAAATTATCGGAAGGAAAGGATATAAATGATCGAGGACTCGGCGGGGTTGAAGAAGACAGTCGAACGTATCTGAAACTGTCGATATCGACGTTTATTTATAATAAGAAGTATAATAATTATTTTATGTACACATGAGACAATGTAACGGGAATTAAAACATTCTTACGTCGAATCGGAAATATCCTCGGTCGACAGAAACGACTCAACATAATCCAACCACGACAAAACAATAATATATACTTCATATGTCATTCGATATGACAGTGGCGTAATTTTTGCGTCAAATCGATACTGCATCAACTCTACACGCGTACGATTGCATTAAAAAAAAAAAAAGAAAGAAAAAAAAAAA